>NC_069503.1:1122086151-1122333651 GCF_027579735.1 Bombina bombina
ATCGGGCAGAAGAGGTCCTCCAGAAGGCAGAAGGCTTCATCCAGACGGCATCTTCTATCTTCATCCTTCCGGAGCGGAGCAAGTCCATCTTCAATCCAGCCGATGCGGAGCATCCTCTGCAAATGAAGTACTAACGAAGAATGAAGGTTCCTTTAAATGACGTCATCCAAGATGGCGTCCCTTGAACTCCAATTGGCTGATAGAATCCTATCAGCCAATCGGAATTAAGGTAGGAAAAATCTTATTGGCTGATACTATCAGCCAATCGGATTGAAGTTCAATCCGACTGGCTGATCCAATCAGCCAATAGGATTGACCTCGCAATATATTGGCTGATTGGAACAGCCAATAGAATGCGAGGTCAATCCTATTGGCTCGCATTCTATTCCAAACTCGTAATCTAGACGATTATTTCTCTATCACCTTGTTTTACTCATTGTATAAATAGATGAAGTTCTCCAGCTTCTTGTATTTCAAAATTAACTTTATTATACAAACATGGGTCCAAAATACAGCAAAAAATTGCGCTAATTCATGCCCTTCATACACCATGATTAAGGGCATGAATTAACATGAAACACTACTGTATTTTGGACCTTTGATGGAATAATAAAGTTCATTTTAAAATACAAGAAGCTTGAGGATTTTCCCTATTTATACATTGGATCTGCGCTTGATTAGCCTTCTCTGTTTGCTTCACTGATACATGTGCTCTGTCGACACCTGCATCTTCTTATTTTATCCTTCACCACATTCTGAGGAATCTTTTGAGTTCCAACTCTAGTTATAGAATTTATAATAATCCTGATAGGTTAAGCAACAATTAGTTTACAATTATGTTAACACTTCATTATATAATATATAACAACAATCAGCAAATATATCCTTATGTTTTTTACATTTTTGCTACATTTATGTTCTGCTTACTTTAAAGAATATAGAGTACTAAAGTTTGAATACAATACAGTACTTGGTGTAATCTAAAATGAACTAATAATTTTAATCTGTTAGCAATATTCATAAAAGAGGGAAAGAGGAAACTTAAATTAACCAGTTGAATTTCATATATATATATATATTTTTTTAGTAGCGTTAATATTTTAGGGGGACATAGTGTAAAATGTTTTATTGTGCATTTTTCTAAAAGGCACTGACAATAATATAGGACTAGATTACAAGTGAGGCACTATCTTAATGTGCACCTGTAAAGGGGCCCATTTACTGGAGCACGTAAAATAACCAGCCATTACAAGTGGCTGGTTAATGCTAACGCAAGCTCACTTTTACACTTAGCGTTAAAAATCATTAACCCGAGATCAGACTTCTGGTTAACGAGAAAAGTTTCCCCAACCTAACCTATTCACAGGTTAGGATTGAAAGCTACTTTTCACAGGTTAAAGGGACACTGAAACCAATTTTTTTTTTCTTTCGGGATTCAGATAGAGCATGCAATTTTAAGTAACTTTCTAATTTAGTCCTATTATCAAATTTTCTTCATTCTCTTGGTATCTTTATTTGAAAAACAAGAATGTAATTTAGATGCGACCCATTTTTAGTGAACAACCTGGGTTGTTCTCACTGATTGGTGGATAAATTTACCCACCAATTAAAAAGTACTGTCCAGGGTACTGAACCAAAAATTGTCTGGCTCCTTAGCTTAGATACCTTCTTTTGATAATAGGAGTAAATTAGAAAGTTGCTTAAAATTGCTGCTCAATCTGAATCACAAAAGAAAAAATGTGGGTTCAGTGTCCCTTTAAGATTGACAGCTACTCTTCCCAATTTAGGATTGACAGCTACTATTTACAGGTTAAGATTGACAGCTACTATTCACAGGTTACGATTGACAACTACTATTCACAAGTTAGGAATGAGAGCTACTATTCACAGATTAAGATTGGCAGCTACTATTCACCAATTAGGATAGACAGCTACTATTAACAGGTTAGAATTGCAGCTACAATTTACTGGTTAGGATTGACAGCTACATTTCACATCTTATGATTGACAGCTACTATTCATAGGTTAATATTTACAGCTACATTTCACAGGTTAGGATAGACAGCTACTATTCACAGGCTAGACTTGACAACTACATGTCACAGGTTAAGATTAACAGCTACTATTTACTGTTTAAGATGAACAGCTACTATTTATAGTTAGAATTGAAGACTACTATTCACAGGTTAGAATTGACAACTTATATTCACAGGTTAGAATTTACAACCACTATTCACAGGTTAGGACTGCAGCTACTATTTACTGTTTAAGATTGACAGCTATATTTCACAGGTTAGGATTGACAGCTATTATTCACAGGTTAGGATTTCAGCTACTATTTACTAGTAAATATTGACAGCTATATTTCACAGGTTAGGATTGACAGCTACTATTGTCAGGTTAATATTAAAAGTTACTTTTTACAGGTTAAGATTGACAGCTACTACTGACAGGTTAAAATTGATAGCTACAATTTAAAGGTTAAGATTGACTACTTTTTACAGAAGGTACAATGGGCCTATATTGCTATTAAATACAAAAGGCAGATAATACATATCAGGTACAGTTGACTCAAGACACATTAGGCAGGTAATATCAATAGTAAAATAGGCAGCAAGAAAATAATGTTAGGTCACCATGGCAAATATTGCCTCTACCAAGTGGGTAGCTAATAGATACATTATAATTCCTTATATAAAACCTGCAATACGCTGGAAAATACTGCAATGCTGGACAAGGATTCAAGTGATTGCTGTAATCATCTTAATAAGTGCTGGAGAGTAGCTTAGCACCTAGGTTCTGGACCAGTAGGCACCTATATGTATATGTCCCTCCGGGTGCTGTATCATTGGTCAGGCACCATAATCTGCAGCCCGGTCATCTGCATTATCGTCACTACACAGGAGCACCCAGTCATTAGCCTTACTGCTTCCAGGTCCAGCTTTATGAGTTTGAAATGATTGGTCACTCACCTCAACTATAGACGATCCACTCATTAGTCACCATGATGTATGTCTAATGTCTCAGTCTAATGTCTCTTTACAGATTAATTCGGTCTAATCTCTTACTCTTCATCAGTAATTTTTGCTGCAATTTCATAAAACAAACATATATTTTTTTATTTTTAAAAAAAAATCATTTTTTATTGAGGTTGGTAGATATGGTAACAACAAGTGACCAGATTACATAATAGAAGTGCATAGTCTCATCAGTTATTGAAAAGTGACAACAGCATATACTGATTTTTTGTGCGTCATTCAATGCTATCTAGCGAGAGAGCAATAGATAAAACACAAATATATAAACTGTATATAAATATTTGGAACCTCTTTTTCTGTAAACCAAATTCTACTTAACATTATTGATCATAATATGGTGTAGATGCAAAGATTTGAAAAGCCTGGTAGTGGTACATAGGATTTATAGGGGGTTCAACAGTTTAAGTTAATAAATCACCTTTAGTAAGCAGGAGGGAAAGGATTAATTAGATGGTGAGTGCACCTACAGGTATGAATGGGTTGTAATATGGTTTGGGTGTTAATTAGGGTGAATCAGCAGACAGGAGCTGCTTTTGATGAGGGGGGTAGGTAGATTTGGGGGGGATGGGTCGTAGCAATGGATATTACAGAAGCTAAGTTGACGCTATATATCGTAAGTTGTTAAGGAGGCTTTCCTTAGTTGGATGTTAAGTAGATAAATAAGAGGCTGTAACTTAAGGCAATATGGAACTTTTATATTAACACCAACCTTGTTACACAGGTCATACTAAAATAGATTAGATGTTAATTAGGAACTAGCCTCCATAAGACTATACTTTAGGTAGTATTGAACTATAGTAGTTGAGAGCTTAGCTTAAGGTTACCTTCTTGTTGAAACATAACAGCCTAAACCTTAACATTTTGTGTTACACTTAATGCACATTATAAACCATGGGCTAGTAAACAAATGACATTATATAGAGAAAACATATTTGATGTGAGAGACTCAGGAAAGCTCTAACAATCACATTTTAACTCTATAACATTAGGCTGCTGCAAGAGACCCAGCTGTTAAATGAAGTCCTCTAAGGATTATCATAGTGGGACGTGCATGATGCAAATTCAAAATAATAGAGGCGTAGTATATATGTAGGGAGCCCCATAAACATTTAACACAGGTATCAGAGAGCACAGATGCCTAAGATATACATTATGAGAGAGTGCCGCATTAGTAGCATAGTTGATAACCATAAGCATAATAAACATTAACCCTGCCGTAGTAGAATCTGTGAACAATACTAACTATGATAAACGGTCTTACTGCACAACCACGTCATATGAACTACATTTGCATGCTGAAATGAGATGCAGTGGTAACTATAAGCCCCTTTTTAAAGTAAAACCTCAACTCACAGTATATTCGAATAGCATGGTAAAATAATGTGGACTTACTAAACACATAGTAGTGAGTAACAGATTATAGGAACAACGTAGAATAAGTTATCTAAACATCTCAAGATCTCCTAAATAAAGAAATATTACAGCCTCTCATCTCTATTTTCTGAATGGATATGAGCTAGATTCTAGCAACTTGTAGTATAGCAAGATTTAACCCTCTCAAAGTAATATAGAGGTGTGCATGAAAATGTACATGTTTAATCCAGCCAATATCAGATAATGGAAACTGAACCTGCCGGGGTTGTCACCAGTGGCGGTTCTAGACAAATTTTACTGGGGGGGCCAAGGTGGGGCCAGTGTTTAATCAGGGGGGCATATTAAAAAACAGAAACAAATTTTATATATGTATATATATATATATATATATATATATATATATATATATATATATATATATATGTATATATGTGTGTGTGTGTGTGTGTGTGTATAAATGTACACACACACATACACATATATACACACACCATACATACACATATATATACACATACATATACACACACATCCATACAGATATATACACACGTATATAGAGTACATACACATATATACACACGTACATGCACACAAATCCATACACAAACACATATACACACACATACCACACACATACACACACACATACATACACACACACATACATACACACATACATACACACACACACACACACACAAATCCATACACATAAACACACACACATACATATACAGTATATATTTACTTCATTTTGTTAACCCCACACTTTGACTAGACAGCGTTTCAGGGACTGGGAAGCAGATAAATAGCCTTGATCTTGTCCGGTATTTTTCAGTCAGCTCAGTGGCCAGCTCAGGGGGGGCCACAGGGGGGGCCAGGGACATTTTTACAGGGGCACTGGCCCCTGTGGGCCCCTGTGTAGAACCGCCCCTGGTTGTCACCCATCCGTAATATATAGCTTTAGTGTGTGTATGAGAGATTGGACAAACATTTGTGTGTTCTGGGAGTAATGGTTTTTATTCTGATGGGACATTTGTTTGAGGGTTCATTTGGCTTATTTGGGGTTTTTATAACCCACATGGCTTGCAAACAAGGTTTGTTGGATTTTGTGTAGGCCCCAGCAACATCGAGTGCGATGGGCAGGGCCTATTTTCACGCCTCAGTTGCGCATTTAGTTATACAGTCAAGCAGCAAGCAACTTCTCCATAGGTCCTGATACTCTTCTGGGACCATAATCAAAGCTTTATCGTCATATTATTGTTCCCTAAGGGCAGGTAGGGCCACAGGAGAGCTGTGGCAAGTTGCTAACAGGGGTTTTTACCGGTTTTAGACATTTATCAATCAGTTTTTTTCATTTGGGGGTTTATTGCTTATTTACTTGTGGTGCAATCCTTCTAAAGTTTAGTGGGTACACTGTTAAAATTTCGGAAAATTTGAAGCAATTTTAACCTGTTTTGCAGTTTGTGTATGCCTTTTTTTCTCTTAAAGGCACAGTACCGTTTTTGCAAATTGTGTTTTTTTCATTAAATAAAGTGTTTTCCAAGCTTGCTTGCCTCATTACTAGCCTGTTAAACATGTCTGACATTGAGGAAACTCATTGCTCAATTTGTTTAGAAGCCATTGTGGAACCCCCTCTCAGAATGTGTCCCAATTGTACTGATATGTCTATAAATTGCAAACAGCATATTTTGACTTTAGATGATTCTCAGACAGAAGGAAATCAGGTTTTGCCATCTAGTTCTCCCCAAGTGTCACAACCAGTAACGCCCGCACAAGCGACGCCAAGTACTTCTAGTGCGTCTAATTCTTTCACCTTGCAAGATATGTCTTCAGTTATGAATACTACCCTCACAGAGGTTTTATCTAAGCTGCCAGGGTTGCAAGGGAAGCGCAGTATCTCTGGGTTAAGATCAAATGCTGAGCCTTCTGACGCTTTAGTAGCCGTATCCGATATTCCCTCACAATGTTCTGAGGTAGGGATGAGGGATTTGCTATCTGAGGGAGAGATTTCTGATTCAGGAAAGATGTTCCCTCAGACAGATTCAGATATAACGGCATTTAAATTTAAGCTAGAGCACCACCGCTTATTGCTCAGGGAGGTTTTAGCGACTCTGGATGATTGTGACCCTATTGTAGTTCCAGAGAAATTGTGTAAAATGGACAAATATTTAGAGGTTCCTGTTTACACTGATGTTTTTCCGGTCCCTAAGAGGATTTCGGGCATTGTTACTAAGGAGTGGGATAGACGAGGTATTCCATTCACTCCCCCTCCTGTTTTTAAGAAAATGTTTCCCATATCTGACACCATAAAGGACTCATGGCAGATGGTCCCTAAGGTGGAGGGAACTATTTCTACTCTGGCTAAGTGTACAACTATACCTATTGAAGACAGTTGTACTTTCATTGATCCTATGGATAAAAAATTAGAAGGTCTCCTAAAGAAAATTTTTGTTCATCAAGGTTTTCTTCTTCAACCTATAGCGTGCATTGTTCCTGTAACCACTGCAGCTGCCTTTTGGTTTGAGGCTTTAGAAGAGGCTCTTCAGATGGAGACCCCACTAGATGATATTCTGGACAGAATTAAGGCTCTTAAGTTAGCTAATTCTTTTATTACAGACGCCGCTTTTCATCTTGCTAAGTTAGCGGCAAAGAATTCAGGTTTTGCCATTTTAGCGCGTAGAGCGTTATGGCTTAAGTCCTGGTCGGCTTATGTGTCATCTAAATCTAAGCTTTTGTCCATCCCTTTCAAAGGTAAGACCCTATTCGGGCCTGCACTGAAAGAGATCATTTCAGACATTACTGGAGGGAAGGGTCATGCCCTCCCTCAAGATAAGTCAAATAGGACCAAACAAAATAATTTTCGTTCCTTTCGAAACTTCAAGAGTGGTCCCACTTCCTCTTCCTCTGCTGCAAAGCAAGAGGGGAACTTTGCTCAATCCAAGCCAACCTGGAGACCTAACCAGGCTTGGAACAAAGGTAATCCGGCCAAAAAGCCTGCTGCTGCCACTAAGTCAGCATGAAGGGGTAGCCCCTGATTCGGGACCGGATCTAGTAGGGGTCAGACTCTCTCTCTTTGCTCAGGCCTGGGCAAGAGACGTTCAGCATTCCTGGGCAGTAGAAATTGTAACCCAGGGATACTTTCTAGATTTCAAGGATTCTCCTCCAAGGGGGAGGTTCCATCTTTCTCAATTGTCTGTAAACCCGACAAAAAGAGAGGCATTCTTACGCTGTGTAGAAGACCTTTTTACCATGGGAGTGATCTGCCCAGTTCCAAAAGCAGAGCAGGGGCAGGGGTTCTACTCCAATCTGTTTGTGGTTCCCAAGAAAGAGGGAACTTTCAGACCAATTCTAGATCTCAAGATCCTAACCCAATTCCTAAGAGTCCCATCTTTCAAGATGGAGACCATTCGGACTATCTTACCATTGATCCAGGAGGGTCAATATATGACCACCATGGACTTAAAGGATGCGTATCTACACATTCCTATCCACAAAGATCATCACCAGTTCCTCAGGTTCACCTTTCTGGGCAAGCGTTATCAGTTTGTGGCTCTTCCCTTCGGGTTGGCCACAGCGCCACGAATCTTCACAAAGGTGCTAGGGTCCCTTCTGGTGGTTCTAAGGCTGCGGGGCATATCTGTGGCGCCTTATCTAGACAACATTCTAATTCAAGCGTCGACTTTTCAACTAGCCAAGTCTCACACGGACTTAGTGTTGGCTTTTCTAAGATCTCACGGGTGGAAGGTGAACATAAAAAAGAGTTCTCTTTCCCCTCCTCACAAGAGTTTAATTTCTAGGGACTCTGATAGACTCAGTGGACATGAAAATATTTCTGACGGAGGTCAGGAAATCAAAGATTTTGGCCACTTGTCGAGCTCTTCATTCCTGAGTCGGTCATAGATACCTTGATTCAGGCTCGAAAGTAAATATATTTTTTGGTGCGAATCCAAAGGCTACTCCTGGAGTAAAATCAGGATTCCTAGGATTTTGTCTTTTCTCCAAGAGGGATTGGAGAAAGGATTGTCAGCTAGTTCCCCAAAAGGACAGATATCTGCTCTGTATATTCTGTTGCACAAGCGTCTGGCAGATGTTCCAGACGTTCAGGCTTTTTGTCAGGCTTTAGCTAGAATTAAGCCAGTGTTTAAACCTGTTGCTCCTCCATGGAGTCTAAATTTAGTTCTGAAAGTTCTTCAGGGGGTTCCGTTTGAACCCATGTATTCCATAGATATTAAGCTTTTATCTTGGAAAGTTTTGTTCCTAGTTGCTATCTCTTCAACTCGAAGAGTTTCTGAACTATCTGCATTACAATGTGATTCGCCTTATCTTGTTTTCCATGCTAATAAGGTGGTTTTGCGTACCAAGCCTGGGTTCCTACCTAAGGTTGTTACTAACAGGAATATCAATCAGGAAATTGTTGTTCCTTCTCTGTGTCCTAATCCTTCTTCTAAGAAGGAATGTCTGTTGCACAACTTGGACGTGGTTCGTGCTTTGAAATTTTATTTGCAGGCAACCAAAGATTTTCGTCAACATATTCTGGAAAGTGTAGGGGTCAAAAGGCTACGGCGACTTCTCTTTCCTTTTGGCTGAAAAGTATCATCCGTTTGACTTATAAGACTGCTGGACAGCAGCCTCCTGAAAGGATTACAGCTCATTCTACTAGAGCGGTAGCTTCCACATGCGCTTTTAAAAATTATGCTTCTGTTGAACAGATTTGTAAGGCTGCGACTCGGTCTTCGCTCCATACCTTTTCAAAATTTTACAAATTTGATACTTTTGCTTCTTCGGAGGCTATTTTTGGTAGAAAGGTTTTGCAAGCAGTGGTGCTTTCCGTTTAGGTTCCTGTCTTGTCCCTCCCTTCATCCGTGTCCTAAAGCTTTGGTATTGGTATCCCACAAGTAAGGATGAATATGTGGACTCGTTACATCATGCAAAAGAAAACAAAATTTATGCTTACCTGATAAATTTCTTTCTTTTGCGATGTACCGAGTCAACGGCCTGGTATTTTTTATTAAAAACTTCAGTCACCTCTGCACCTTATAGTTTCTCCTTTTTCTTCCATGGCCTTCGGTCGAATGACGGGGGGGGGGGGTGGAGTTAAGGGGGGAGCTATATAGACAGCTCTGCTGTGGTGCTCTCTTTGCCACTTCCTGTTTGGAAGGATAATATCCCACAAGTAAGGATGAATCCGTGGACTCGGTACATCGCAAAAGAAAGAAATTTATCAGGTAAGCATAAATTTTGTTTTTATCAGCTAGGGGGAGGCCAAGCCGATGATCTCATAGGAACTCCTGAATGCCCCGTGGTACTATCGAGACCCACAAGTTTGCAAACAAACCCTTTTCCTCCGGGGTCCCAAGTGCCTTTACTTTGCAGTCTATGGGAACTGTGTGTTCCCAGTAAATATATATTATATGCTTATATACATATATATTCATGTATAAACACATATTAACACATAAATATATATGTATATCAGCATATACATACTGTATATATGTATCTCTGACGACATCAGAACGAGGCTCCCATAGGAGCCTATGGAAGCGCACTCTCGTGAGCGCAATGCTTCCCAGCAATGCGAACGCGACCTCGCTGAAAACTTGTAATACATGTGTACATTATCGTGCACTTGTATTATACAGTGGAGCACAAATATCGCTTTCATCAAAGCGATATTTAGCGCTCCACTTGTATTCTGGCCCATTATGTGATGTCATTAAAAAAATTGGGATTTTATGTCTGTATTATTTTTCATATTTTTCATATTCTTCTTTTTCATTTCTTTTCTTTTTTTCTTAGGTAGATATCATTAAAATAATCTGTCAAAGTTAAAAGAATTATTTTAACAAAAAAAGGAATTTCTGTGAATTCCAAGAATGTAGCACAGCTGGAACAAAATTATGCAGCACAATATTAAGCTATTCAGAACTCCAGAAAAAAGGTTAAAAAAAACCACCACATGCAAACATTAGAAAAGGGCAAATTCCATACGCTGAAGGTCAGATAAATAGCACTGAAAAAATAAATATTAGCTTGATGTGAATATAAAACAGAAAAAAGAATACATTATCATAGATTGCACTGGGAAAAAAGAATTTCTCACAAATCTAGTTATATATTTCTCTATAGAAGGTCAAGTGTGCAAGATGCTAATGGATAAAAGTGTTTGATACAAGCAAGTTAATGGTCAGGTTCAAACTATTTCATGAATTTGCAATTCACTTAAATTTCAACTAACATGGAAGATTTAAATACATCAAAACAATTTGTATTTTATGCTTCAGATAGGACATACAATTTTATATAACTTTCTATTTATTTCTATAATTAAATGTGCTTCATTTTCTTGGTATCTGAAATAAACAGAATATTATTTAGTCTATCTATTATTTTTTTGTTAAAGGGCCATAATACCCAAATGTTGAAACACTTGAAAGTGATGCAGTATAGCTGTAAAAAGCTGACTAGAAAATATCACCTGAACATCTCTATGTAAAAAAGAAAGATATTTTACCTCAAAAGTTCCTCAGGAGCCACATCCCATTGCAAAGGACTTCTAAGCAACAAATCAGTATGTCTGATTTAGCATATGAGTATTATGTCCCTTTAAGCGCGGCTACTCACCCGCAAGGATCTCAAGGCACTTAGGGTTGCTGCAGTTCAGTCAAAGAATCAGGTCTTGAGGTCCTTTCTGAACTTACAGCTAGATTACGAGTTTTGCGTTATGAGTGAAAAAACTTCATAACGCTGCTTTTTCACTACCGCTGCTATTACGAGTCTTGCAGGTATAGCTGTACCACACACTTTTTTGGCCGTAACGCAACGTAACTACCACACCTTTCAAAAAGTCCTTTTCAATGGGACTTCCATAGCGCCGTTATTACGAGTTTGCCTGTCCAGCCAAAAAGTGAACAGAACAGCCTATAACTACAAGATCCGTACTGTAAACTGAAAGTCAGTAGCTATTAGTTTTACGTTACAAAGCTGTAGCATAAAACTCATAACTAACGTGTTACAAAGTACACTAACACCCATAAACTACCTCCCGCATTGCAAACACTAAAATAAAAATATTAATCGCCGCAACTATAATAAACATATTAACCCCTAAACCGCAGCACTCCCACATCGTAAACACTAGTTAAATATTAACCCCTAATCTGCCACCCCCAACGTCACCACCGCCACTATGCTAAAGTTATTAACCCCTAAACCTAACCCTAAGTCTAACCCTAACCCTAAAACCCCCTTGCTTTAATATAATTAAAATAAATCTAAATAAAATTACTATCATTAAATAAATAATTCCTATTTAAAACTAAATACTTACCTATAAAATAAACCCTAAGCTAGCTACAATATAACTAATAGTTACATTGTGGCTAGCTTAGGGTTTATTTTTATTTTACAGGCAAGTTTGTATTTATTTTAATTAGGTAGAATAGTTATTAAATAGTTATTAACTATTATACAAAAACAGAAAGAGTAGAGAATATTGCTGATATTGCTTTTTGGTGCTTCCCTTATATACCTATTTACAACAAACAACCAGAAAGATATGTATATAATACTGTCCTAAAAAAAGCAAGGGAAAATGAACAAGCACACGGAAAAGGCTTTAGAAAAACTATTTAATTCAATATCCCAAAAAAACAATCAAGTAAATCACCTGTTAGTGCTTAGCAGCACCACATGAATTAAACACATAAACACATAAACACATAAAAAAAACAAATATGTTTGCTGCTCACAAGAGCTACTGGTGCAACACCGCCCCATGCTGACTCGCGGCCAATGGGCTGCCAGCAGGGGGGTGTCAATCAACCCGATCGTACTTGATCGGGTTGATTTCCGGCTATGTGTGTCCGTCTGCTCAGAGCAGGCGGACAGGTTATGAAGCAACGGTCTTTGTGACCGCTGCTTCATAACTGCTGTTTCTGGCGAGCCTGCAGGTTCGCCAGAAACACAGGGCATCAAGCTCCAATCTCAGCTTGATAAATAAGCCCCATAGAGTGCAATTGCTAAACCTCGAAGGTAGCAATGATTACCAAGATGTACCGTCTTTTATGTAGTTAAATGTGCTCTCTATCGAGCGGATCCTCATCGCATAAGTATGTTTCATGCAGAATGTAGCGCCTCACGCTGTTATCCCAGGGTGTTGCTGTTCTGAGCTGTTTACAGCAATAGGACCATAACGACTCATACATTAAAAGTTTCCCAGGAGGAGATTTCCCTACAGAACATAATCACAGATTATATCTCCCTTAATGACAATGATCAGACCTCAGCACAAAACCAGTGGGCCGCCCTGAAGGCAGTGGTGAGAGGCCACCTCATCCAATTCGAATGGGAGGCTCGGGCAAAAGGCAAGTCCTCCTTATCCTCTCTGAACATCCAGCTTCGCCAACTTAGAGCAGACCTATCTCACACATACTCCCCCTCTCTCAATGACAAAATCTCAGACACTATGAAACAAATCCAAACTCTTGAACTCAATCCATGTTAGAGAAGTATAAAAGGATCTATTACCATTTTGCTAACAAAGCCTCCACGCTTCTAGCCAACAAACTTAAAAATTGCACAGCCCAAGCCAGAATCATGTCCATACGCACTCTCCTAGGGACACAGGTTACTGCCCCTCGTGAAATTGGCAACACCTTCAGGCAATATTACTCTGACCTTTACAATATAGAGTCCAACCTGGAATCTCCGGCCTCTTCAGTCCAACATATCTCTGAGTTCCTTAGATCCCTTGCCCTCCCCTCATTATCTCCCGAGGATTCCTCCCCTCTGACATCCCCGTTCACCACACAAGAAATCTCAAACATTATACGCAACCTAAAATTAGGGAAAGCCCCTGGCCCAGACGGATTCACAGCAAGGTTTTACAAGACCTTCTTACCTCAGATCCTCCCTATCCTCGGTAAGTTCTTCCAAGACGTACTATCAGGTACCCCTCTAGCAGCTGAATTTCTAGAAGCTACAATAGTTACCATTTTAAAACCTGGTAAACCCCCTGATCTATGCAGCAGCTATCGACCAATCTCATTGATTAACACTGACACCAAAATATATGCCAAACTCCTTGCCAATAGGGTTGCAAAAGTTATTCCCTCCCTTATAGCGAACGATCAAGTTGGTTTTATCCTGAATAGAGAAGGAGTTGATGCAACTAGACGAATCCTGGATATTCTACATCTTGCGGACTGCCGACAAATCCCCTTCCTGGCCCTGTCACTAGACGCAGAAAAAGCGTTCGACAGGGTCAGGTGGGAGTTCCTATGGGAGGCTATGACCATCTTTGGTTTTCCTACCTCCTTTGTAGGTGCGGTTCAAACTCTCTATAACCGCCCCACGGCTACTGTTCGCGGGGTGGGGTTCCAATCTCCCAAATTCACGATTGCAAATGGTACCCGACAGGGCTGTCCCCTATCCCCACTGTTGTTTGCCCTCACTATAGAGCCCTTAGCTCAATCTATCAGATCAGACCCTCAGACATTAGGATTAACAATAGGTCCACATACCCATAAAATTTCCCTCTATGCAGATGACATCACTCTCTTCCTCACTTCTCCTGACACTTCTCTCCCTGCAGTCTTTACTCTCCTCGAGAAATTCGGCTCACTATGCTTCTATAAATTGAATGTAACTAAAACTGAGGCCCTTCCCATAAACATCCCTCCGCAAACCCTCTCTATACTACAGTCCACCTATCACTTCCAATGGAAATCTTCTTCGCTTAAGATCCTAGGAGTCCACCTCAGCCCAGATCCCCTGACCACGATATCACAGAATTATACCGATAGACTTCCGGAATTTAGGAAGTTGCTAGATTCATGGGAGTTTAGGGAGATCTCTTGGACAGGCCGCATTGCCGCGATAAAGATGTCCTTCCTCCCCAAGGTCACATATCTTTTTAGATCTATTCCTTACAACATCCCGAGACCACTCCTTAATAGATTTCAAAGTCTAATCACTTCGTATGTCTGGAGAGACCGTCGACCTAGGACTTCAGGTCGCACACTCGAAAAACCGATCTTACAGGGAGGCCTTGCTCTCCCGAATATGATCTCATATTACAATGCCGCAAGACTCTCACATATCCTTCGCTGGAATGATCCTGAGAGACATCTCTGCTGGTACTCTCTAGAATCCTCACTATTGCCCTCAAATATAACCCTCCCCGACATAATCTGGATCCCCCCCCACCATAGACGAGACGTTGACGGCCTACATCCTATTTTCAGACACACACTCCGATTTTGGGATCAAATCAGACACCACCCAGACATTTCCCCCCACCCCTCACCCGCCATGACAATCTCTGCCGCTCTCTTCTGCCTTCCAGACTCCCACCGTGACCTATGGCCACAGGTACACGCACTACAGGTCTCCGACCTCTATGAGCTAGACACATGGCTCTCACACCCAGCAATGTGTGCGAAATTTCAACTTCCACCTAAATTACACTTTGAGGGATTCCGATTGAGCACTCGCTTACGCACTTGGGGTTACCCTAAACAAACTCTACGCCCTTTAACCACATGGGAGAAAGCATGGCGGGGAGCTCACGCTCTCCGACATCTCCTGACTCTTCACTACAATTTACTTATAAACCCGGCTCCTTTGCAAAAAATCTCACAGCATCAGGCCTGGGAGAGAGAAATCGGTCTCACTCTTACTCTAGAGGATTGGCATGCCAGAATTAAAATAACCAAAAAGATCCTCCATTGTGCCACACTGTGGGAACTACATTATAAGATTTTGGTCCGTTGGCACCATGTACCAACCATCCTACACAAGATCTATCACTCCCAATCCCCAGAGTGCTGGAGAGGATGCAAGATGCTTGGTTCTCCACTCCACATATGGTGGTCTTGCCCAATAATTCAGCCATTATGGAAGAAAGTATTTACACTCCTTCGGGCATTAGACCTCACCCCCCCATTTACCCCTGAGGTTGCCCTTTTACACATGCGGATGTCTGACCTTACCACCTCTGGAGAAGCACTCACGATGTATGTCCTCATGGCCACAAAACTGACCCTAGCTAGAGCTTGGAGGGAGGAGAGGTCGCCAACTCTCTCTCAAGTAATCTCATCTACACATTACATTGGCCAAATGGAACAATACTCGTTCAGAGTACTTGATAGCACTAATGCCTTCTATGAAATTTGGCTCCCATGGCTCACTAGGTTCCCCAACTGGTCCTCAAGCCCTTAAACCACACCATAGACCCATTAATCATCTTCTGCTTTCCCGTTCCTTCACCCCCTCTCCTTTTTTTTTTTTTTTTTTTTATCTCTCTCTCTCCTCTTTCCCTGCTTCTCTTCTCCTCTTTCTTCTCCTCTATAACCCATTATGTCCGTCTTACATAAATCCCAATATTCTATATCTCTATCATGCTGAGTACCAATATCATCTCTAAACACAGACTCAATATCTAAACCTGTATCTACAAAACGTTACTTCCAGAAAAGAGACCCATTTAATGTATAGACTTGCTTTCATCCTTATTTCCATGTTTCTTGTCCACTCTTTCCTTTTTTTTATATAAAAGTATGCAATATTTGACATTTAATTGTATTATCCAATGACATTACATTGTACCTCCAATTTTATATCTATTGGCATACTGTTGTTTAATATGTTGTCTCAATAAAAAATTCTTTTTAAAAAAAAAAAAGTTTCCCAGGAGGTAGTCGACTTGCTCCAGGGTCCTCCACACATAAGTGCCAACGCACGTTTCACCCCCACACTGAATATGTGTCACAGGGGTTCATCAGGGCATACTGAATCCTAACTGGATTTCCTCTTTTATAACACCTGATTAACTTCAGGTGATTGCTCCCACATCCATTTCAATCTCTTAAGGGCACCAACTCCTTATATTGCAATGTGTAGTAGCTTAAGCCCCAAATTAGAAAGGTTAAGGGAATTGTAATTATAAACTGGCATCACCTAATTCCTAGCGATTCTGCCATCATCATCTCCCTTAAACATATTTACCCACTTCATTTAATACGGCATAGACTCTGTCGGAAGTTTATATAAATATGTACATGATTTAAAACCTATATACACACTTTAGGATATTGTACACCTAAAGAGAATTAGTTTAAATGAAGCTTGCAAACTCTATCTTATCATTTAACCCAGCTGGAAGTCTAGTTCCCAACCTATATATCCATTTGGCTTCTTTTTGTAATAGAACTTTATTATTGTTGCCACCTCGTCCATTCGTTATCCCTTTATCTATTATAATAAATTTCAGGGACTCCACATTACCATTATGTGATACACAAAAATGCCTAGCAACATTAGTGTCTCTAGAATGGAGGATATCCTCACAGTGCTCCTGTACCCGGTCCTTCACCAACCTTTTCATTTTACCAACATAGAAGACGAGCACCGCAAAAGATAAATTACTCCTTCAGACCTACAATTAAAAAATAATTTTATATCATAAATCTTATCATCTAAGACAGAGAATTGTTTAGTGCTATCCATGTGTGCACAGTATACACAGTGCCCACATGGAAAGCTACCTTTAATTCACCTGTCCTTACGCAGCCAATCTGAGTTAGAAGGTCCTCTAGAAAACTGGCTTTTTACCAGTTTATCTTTTAAACGTTGGGCTTTTCTGGCCATCATCAGGGTTCCATCACCTATCACATTCCTGACTTTATCATCCAAAGTGAGGATATGCCAATTTCTTTTCATTGCTGACCTGCTATTGTCCCATTGGTTATTAAAACTGGAGATAAATCTAATCTGACCTTTATCAATTTAATGGATATATAGGCTGGGGACTAGACTTCCAGCTGGGTTAAATGATAAGATAGAGTTTGCAAGCTTCCTTTAAACTAATTCTCTTTAGGTGTACAATATCCTAAAGTGTGTATATAGGTTTTAAATCATGTACATATTTATATAAACTTCCGACAGAGTCTATGCCGTATTAAATGAAGTGGGTACATATGTTTAAGGGAGATGATGATGGCAGAATCGCTAGAATTAGGTGATGCCAGTTTATAATTACACTCCCCTTAACCTTTCTAATTTGGGGCTTAAGATACTACACATTGCAATATAAGGAGGCCTTTAAGAGATTGAAATGGATGTGGGAGCAATCACCTGAAGTTAATCAGGTGTTATAAAAGAGGAAATCCGGTTAGGATTCAGTATGCCCTGATGAACCCCTGTGACACATATTCGGTGTGGGGGTGAAACGTGCGTTGGCACTTATGTGTGGAGGACCCTGGAGCAAGTCGACTACCTCCTGGGAAACTTTTAATGCATGAGTCGTTATGGTCCTATTGCTGTTAACAGCTCAGAACAGCAACACCCCGGGATGACAGCGTGAGGCGCTACATTCTGCATGAAACATACTTATGCGATGAGGATCCGCTCGATAGAGAGCACATTTAACTACATATAAGACGGTACATCTTGGTAATCATTGCTACCTTCGAGGTTAGCAATTGCACTCTATGGGGCATATCTATCAAGCTCCAGATAGAGCTTGAGGCCCCGTGTTTCTGGCGAGCCTGCAGGCTCACCAGAAACACCAGTTATGAAGCAGCGGTCTAAAGACCGCTGCTCCATAACCTGTCCACCTGCTCTGAGCCCTGATCCGCACTGTCGGATCAGGTCCGCCAGACTTTGAAAATAGAGGCCTATATGTTTGCTGCTTCATCTGGGATTTCGCCTGGCCAATGAGGACTGGTTGTTTGTTTATCTGTTGATAACTACTCACAGACCCCTGTGATGATATAACCACTACCCTCTGGGAAACATCACGTGGCTGGGAAACGCTGAATGTGGAGATAGCAGGTAAATCTGAAACGCTGGAACAACATGCTATCAAAGATAAGTGCAAACATACCCTTTAACTGTACAGTGGCTATATGACCTTGTGTGCAGCAGGATCGCTGCGGTTGAATCCCACTACTTATGGTTATAAGTTTGTTTTGGAAGCCTTAGGTACAAGAGACTGTATCTGTCCATAGAACCATATGTATAGCTATTTATTTAGCTCCTCTTCAAGCATGTACTATGTGTAAGAATTTTGATACAATTATATACTTTATGTGCACTAGGTATATTTATGTTCCTGCATACAAATGCTTAGCAGTAGGGAATACTCATGACGTTTCTCATTTTGTTTGTTTTTTATGTGTTTATGTGTTTACTTCATGTGGTGCTGCTAAGCACTAACATGTGATTTACTTGTTTTTTTGGGATATTGAATTAAATGGTTTTTCTAAAGTCTTTTCCGTGTGCTTGTTCATTTTCCCTTGCTTTTTTCGGACAGTATTATATGTCCTAAAACATATCTTTCTGGTTGTTTGTTGTAAATAGTTATTAACTATTTACTAAGTACCTAGTTAAAATAAATACAAATTTACCTGTAAAATAAAACCTAACCTGTATTACACTAACACCTAACATTACACTACAATTAAATAAATTACATTAATTAAATATGCAAAAATTATATATACTAAATTACAAAAATTAAAAAAACACTAAATTACACAAAAGAGGCTTTTTTATTTGATATGGCTATTAGATTAGGTGTAATTAGTTTAAATATTTGATTTCTTTTTTAGTTTGTGTAATTTAGTGTTTATTTTTATTTTTTTAATTTAGTTAATTATATTTAATTATTGTAATTGATTTAATTGTAGTGAAACGTAAGGTGTTAGTGTAAGACAGGTTAGGTTTTATTTTACAGGTAAATTTGTATTTATTTTAACTAGGTAGTTAGCAAATAGTTAATAACTATTTACTAACTAATCTACCTAGTTAAAATAAATACAAACTTAGCTGTGAACTAAAAATAAAACCTAAGATAGCTACAATGTAACTATTAGTTATATTGTAGTTAGCTTAGGGTTTATTTTATAGGTATTTAGTTTTAAAAAGGAATTATTTAGGTATTAATTGTAATTTTTATTTAGATTTATTTTAATTATGTTAAATTTAGTGGGTGTTAGGGTTAGACTTAGGTTTAGAGGTTAATAACTTTAGTAAAGTGGTGGCGACGTTAGGCGCGGCAGATTAGGGGTTAATAAGTGTAGGTAGCGATGACATTGGGGGCGGCAGATTAGGGGTTTATAAGTATAATGTAGGTAGCAACAACATTGGGGTCATTAGATTAAGGGTTAATAAGTGTAGGTAGGTGGCGGCGATGTCGGGGGTGGCAGATTAGGGGTTAATAACTGTAATATAGGTGGCGGCGATGCATATTAGGGGTTAATAAGTGTAGGTAGATGTCGGCGATGTTAGGGGCGGCAGATTAGGGATTAATAATTATAGGTAGGTGGCGGCGATGTCGGGGGCGGCAGATTAGGGGTGTTTAGACTCAGGGTTTATGTTAGGGTGTTAGGTGTAAACATAAATTTTCTTTCCCCATAGGAATCAATGGGGCTGCGTTACGGAGCTTTAGGCTCCTTTATTGCAGGTGTTAGGCTTTTTTTAAGCTGGCTCTCCCCATTGATGCTTATGGGGAAATCATGCACGAGCACGTAAAACCAGCTCAAAGCAGCACTGGTATTTGTGTGCTGTATGGAGCTCAACGCTGCCATATTGCCTGCTAACACCGGGTTTTTGCAAACCTGTAAAAGCAGTAGAAATAACTTGCAAGTTAGTACCGAGCCGCTCATAACGCAAAACTTGTAATCTGGCTGTTAGTTAGGGAGGTAGCTTGTCTGAGGTGCAGCGGGAGAGTGTTCCATGTCTTTGCTGCCAGGTGAGAGAAGGATCTGACTCCCGCTGTGGTCATTCTGATGCGGGGGATGACTGCGAGGGCTTGGTCGGCCGATCAAAACTGTATTCGGGACTGATGTTGTGGAGGGCCTTAAACGCTTGGGTGAGAAGCTTGAATGTGATCCTTTTGTTGATGGGTAGCCAGTGCATGTCTCGCAGGTGTTTGGTGATGTGGCATTGGCGAGGGAGGTCGAGGATGAGTCTGGCCGAGGCATTCTGGATGCACTGGAGTCTGTTTTGGAGCTTGATGGTGGAGCCAGCGTAGAGTGCGTTTCCATAGTCCAGTCGGCTGCTGATGAGGGCATGGGTGACTATCTTCCTGGTCTCGTTTGGGATCCACTTGAAGATACTTTGCAGCAAGTGGAGTATGTGGAATCATGAAAAGGAGACTGCATTGACTTGTCAGTCCATGAAGAGCAATGAGTCCAGGATGACACCCAGGTTTTGTGCGTGGTCGGTGGGGGTAGGCAGGGGTCCAAGAGCTGTGGGCCACCAGGAGTTATCCCAGGTGGATGTGGTGGGTCTGAGGAGCAGGACTTCAGCCTTGTTTGCCTTCAGCTTGAGGCAGCTTTCTCTCATCCAGGCGGCATCTGCAGTTATCCCTTCATGGATATTATCTTGGCAGTGGTGGGGTCTCTGGTGAGTGAGAGGATCAGCTGGGTGTCGTCAGCTTAGAAGACAATGTTTAGGTTGTGTCGTTGGATGATGGTGGTGAGGGGGGCCATGTAGATGTTGAAGATGGTAGGGCTCAGAGAAGAGCCTTGTGGTAAACCGCAGCTGATCTCTGTGGGCTTGGAGGTGAAGGGCGGGAGTCTCACTTTCTGGGTTCTGCCGGTGAGGAAAGAGGTGATCCATTCCAGGGCTTTGTCTTGGATGCTGGTGTCGTGTAGGCGTGTGTGGTGGGAGCTGGTGTCGAATGCTGCTGAGAGGTCCAGGAGGATGAGGGCGGCGGTCTCTCTTTGGTCAAGTAGGGTACGGATGTCATCTGTGTTTGCTACTGAAACCAGACTGGGAGGGGTCCAAGGTGTGGTTGACTTCAATGTGGTTTACTAGTTGAACAATGATTGCCTTCTCAATGACTTTGGTCAGAAAGGGGAGTAGTGAGATCGGACAGAAGTTTTTAGGGTCCTTGGGTTCTGCCATGGGTTTCTTCAGCAGGGGTTCACCTCTGCATGCTTCCAGTCTTCCGGGATGGTGCCGGTCTCGATGGAGCAGTTGATGATGCAACAGAGTTCGGGGGTGATGGTGTCACCTGCTTTGTTGAAGATGTAATGCGGGCATGGGTCCGAGGGTGCTCCGGAGTGGATCGATCTCATGATCCTTAGGGTGTCCTCTGTGGTGAGGGGGCTCCAGATAGTCCATGAGAGGTAGGCAGAAGTGTTTATGGGTGCGGTGTCTGTGGGGGTTGGTGGGTCGGTGGTGGTTGGTAGAGGTCTGGGGCGCAAGGCTGTCGTAGATATCGATGATCTTGCGATGGAAGTATGTGGCAAGGTTGTTGCAGAGGTCCTGGGAGAGCGGGATGTTGTTGGTGTCACTGTTTGGAGAATTATTTGATGACTGGGAACAGCTAATTGCAGCTGTGGACATTGGCATTTATTCTGTCTTGGATTGCTGTTTTCTTGGTGGTTTTGATGAGGTGGTGCTGATGGCTTCTTTGTAGGCCGCTTTGTCCATAGGGGTCTTGCTGAATCTCTAGGTTCTTTCTAGATGTCTGCAGTGGCATTTGGAGTCCTGGAGGGTCAGGGTGAACCAGCTGGCCTTGTTGGTGCGTTGGCAGCTGGATGGTTTCTTGAGGGGGGCCAGGGTGTTGGCGCAGTCGGTAATCCAGTGGTGGAGGTTGTGGACGGAGGAGTTGTTGTCTGTGGAGGTCACTGGGCGGACTTTTTTAGGGTGGAGTGTATGCGGTGGTGGTCGGTCCACTGGAGTTTGGTGATGTGGTTGACTGAGACGTGGTTGCAAGCAGAGAAGATCAGGTCGAGGGTGTGTCCGGCTGCGTGGGTTTGGCAGTTGACGAGTTGCTTCAATCCGATGGTTCCAAGGTTTTCCAAAAGGTTAGTTGTGTGGTGGTCATTGGGGTTGTCTAGGTGGAAGTTGAGGTCTTTGTACGTCTTGTAAAAATCAGCATTTAAATTATTTTTTGCATTGTTTTGCAGTCTGAGGAAATGCGCATTGGGAATCTTATTGAATAGGGTTAAAGAGATATGCAAAATGTTTATTTCATGATTCAGATAGAGCATACTATTTTAAACAACTTTCTTATTTACTTCTATTTTCACATTTTCTTTGTTCTCTTGGCATCATTTGTTTAAAAGCAGGGATATAAGCTCAGGAGCGTGCACGTGCCTGAAGCGCTATTTGGCAGCAGTTTTGCAGTAATGCTATCCATTTACAAGAGCACTAGATGGCAGCACTATTTTCTGTTATCTACAGCTGCAGACACATATCTAGGTATCTTTTCAGCAACGAATATCATGGGAACAGAGCAAATTTGATTATAGAAGTAAAATGGAAACTTATTTAATACTGTATGTTCTGTTTGAATCACCAAAGTACATTTTTGGGTTCCTATACCTTTAAGTTATCTCTATTGCTATAGCCAATTAGAATAGGTATTAATGAGCACCTGTGCTGATCAATCAATCATTGTGTTGCATGTTGCTTAGTTAATTGTATTCCAAGCTTTCCTTGGGCATCCTTTTTTTTTTCAAGGGATAGTCTAGACAAAATTAAACTTTCATAATTCAGATATAGCATGTAATTTTAAGCACTTTTCTAATTTACTCCTATTATCAATTTGTCTTCGTTCTCATTGTATTTTTATTTAAAAAAGCTGGAAAGTAAGCTTAGGAGCCGGACCATTTTTGGTTCAGATTCAGAACCTGGTTAGCACATGCTGATTGGATGGCTACATTTAGACACCAATCAGCAAGCAATAACCAGGTACTGAACCAAAAATTGGTCCTGCTTCTAAGCTTAGATTCCTGTTTTTAAAATAAAGTTACCAAGAGAACTAAGAAAATTTAATAGGGGTAAATTAGAAAGTTGCTTAAAATCGCATGCTCTATCTGAATCATGAAAGTTTAATTTTGACTATACTATCCCTTTAACTGTGCATAATTAAACATTTTTAATAGGGAATTCAGTTTGATGTTTGGGGGGATATTTATCAAGCCGTCAACCTGAAATACGTTGGAATTCCACAGATTGGAACAGCCAATAGGATGAGTGCTGCTCAAATCCTATTGGCTGATTGGAACAGCCAATAGGATTTTATCGGCTCTAATCCTATTGGCTGATTAGAACCTTTCAGCCAATAGGAATGCAAGGGACTCCATCTTGGATGATGTCACTTGCATTCAAGATCCAGTTTATGGCGGAAACATATTGAAGAGGAGCTCCTCGTCGGATGTCTTCAGGATGGACCCGCTCCGCGCCGGATGTCTTCAGGATGGACCCGCTCCTCGCCGGATGGATGAAGATGGAAGAGGCCACATGGGTGAAGACTTTGCCAGCTGGATGAAGATGGAAGAGGCCGCCCGGATGAAGACTTCTTGCCGGCTGGATGGATCATTCAAGCGGAACGTCAAAAACTGTAAGTGGATCGTCAGGGTTAGTATTAGGTTTTTTTAAGGTTTTTTTTTTGGGTGGGTTTTATTTTTAGAGTAGGGTCTGTGCAGTAAAATAGCTAAATGCCCTTTTAAGGGCAATGCCCATACAAATGCCCTTTTCAGGGCAATGGAGAGCTTAATTTTTTTAGATAGGGTTTTTATTTTGGGGGGGTTGGTTGTGTGGGTGGTGGGTTTTACCACAAAAGGCCCTTTTAAGGCTAGGGTTTTTTTATTTTGGGGGGGCTTTTTTATTTTGATAGAGCTATTATATTAGGTGTAATTATTTTTTTATTTTTGATACTGTGTTTTTTTTTGTAACTTAGTGTTTATTTGTTTTGTAATTTAGAAATTTTTAATTGCAGATTTAAATATTTTGAGTAGGGTTTGGTTTTTAAATATGTAATATAGTTTTTAGTATAATAGTTAGGGTAGGTTAATTAATAGTTTAATATATATAGCGATGCAGAATCTGTTGGTGCTCTACAAATAACTGATAATAATAATAATAATAGTTTAATTTAATTGTAGGATAATAGTTAGGGTAGGTTAATTAATAGTTTAATATAGTTTAATTTAATTGTAGGATAATAGTTAGGGTAGGTTAATTAATAGTTTAATATAGTTTAATTCAGTTGTAGGATAATAGTTAGGGTAGGTTAATTAATAGTTTAATATAGTTTATTTTAATTCTAAAAGTAAGTTTAAATTTATTATAACATAGGTATGTTGTAATTTTAATGTAAAGTAAAGCGGGTTGTTAGGTTAAGGGGTTAATAGCTTAATTTAGTTTATGGCGATGTGGGGGGCTGGCGGTTTAGGGGTCAATAGGTTTAGTTAGTGGTAGTGATGTGGGAGGCCAGGGGTTTAGGGGTTAATACTTTTATCTAGTTGCGGTGGGGTTCAGGAGCGGCGGGATAGGGGTTAATACTTTTATTTAGTTGCGGTGGGGTCTGGGAGCGGCGGGATAGGGGTTAATACTTTTATTTAGTTGTGGCAGGGTCTGGGAGCAGTAGGATAGGGGTTAATACTTTTATTTAGTTGCAGCAGGGTCGGGGAGCAGTGGGATAGGGGTTAAACATTTTAGTATAGTGTGTTGTTTAGTGACAGGGTATAAATAAAGTTAGTAAAAGGCCGAATAGCAGCGAGATCGATGACTGCTAGTTAACAACAGTCAGCTGCTCACCGCCCCATACTTGGTGCATGGCTTTTTGCCGGCTTATTTTATTAATATGGAGATCGTATTCAGGTAAGCATCCGCGATGTTAGGCGATGTTAGGCGAGCGTATTGGTGCCATCGAATGCAAGAAAGTTGATGGCTTGATAGATAGGCCTCTTAGAGTGGTCATAAATCTCAAAATTGACTTCCCCGTAATGGTAATTATTATTTATGTACAGTAAAATACTTTCCTTGTAAATTAAATCTGCAAATAATAGTTCAAGGGGTGTGTATTTGGACTACATAACAATGCATATTTTACTAACACTATAACAGGTTAAAATGCTTTTAAAATATTTATTTAGCTTCTAATCAACATAATCAACAAACAGGCAGACAATTCAGTTGCTTTTAGTGCTGGGCAGTCAATGTTTTAACACCACAATGATTTGAATCAAAATCATATTTTTTGATCCTTTATTTTAAGGACTTGATGGTGGGAATAACTCGGGGATGTGCAGTGAGTTCAATGGTTGGGGAGGCACTGTCTAGTATCAGCGCCAGAGTGCTGAGATATCAGATATAATATAAAATTGCACAGAGGGACACAGTCACACACAGAGGGACACAGTCACACACAGAGGGACACACAAACACAGAGTGACAGACACACAAACACAGAGGAACACACAAACACAGAGGGACACAGTCACACACAGAGGGACACACACACAAACACAGAGGGACATAGTCACACACAGAGGGACACACAAACACAGAGGGGCAAACACAGAGGGACACACAAACACAGAGGGACATAATCACACACAGAGGGACACACACACAAACACAGAGGGACATAGTCACACACAGAGGGACACACACACACAGAGGGACACACACACAAACACAGAGGGACATAGTCACACACAGAGGGACACACACACACAGAGGGACACACGCACAAACACAGAGGGACACACAAACACAGAGGGACATAGTCACACACAGAGGGACACACATACACAGAAGGACACACGCACAAACACAGAGGTACACACAAACACAGAGGGACATAGTCACACACAGAGGGACAAACACACAAACACAGAGGAACACACACACAGAGGGGGACACACACAAACACAGAGGGACATAGTCACACACAGAGGAACACACACACAGAGGGACACACACACAAACACAGAGGGACATAGTCACACACAGAGGGACACACAAACACAGAGGGACACAGTCACACACAGAGGGACACAGTCACACACAGAGGGACACACAAACACAGAGGGACATAGTCACACACAGAGGGACACACACACACACAGAGGGACACACGCACAAACACAGAGGGACACACAAACACAGAGGGACATAGTCACACACAGAGGGACACACATACACAGAAGGACACACGCACAAACACAGAGGTACACACAAACACAGAGGGACATAGTCACACACAGAGGGACAAACACACAAACACAGAGGAACACACACACAGAGGGGGACACACACAAACACAGAGGGACATAGTCACACACAGAGGAACACACACACAGAGGGACACACACACAAACACAGAGGGACATAGTCACACACAGAGGGACACACAAACACAGAGGGACACAGTCACACACAGAGGGACACAGTCACACACAGAGGGACACACAAACACAGAGGGACACAGTCACACACAGAGGGACACACAATCACAGAGGGACACAGTCACACACAGAGGGACACACAAACACAGAGGGACAGAGGGAGCAATATTGAGCTGAAAGTAATACTTTATAGGCGTTTGAAGGATCTAATCAACCACTGTGTAGAATGCATCAAATTCAGGCAATTTGCAGGATTTTGAGATAATTTATAGCAAAAACAAACAAACTTACTACCCCGTTCAGAATAAATGTTAAAATTGGAAAACCTTTGTTGATAAGTAAACATAAGTGGGGGGGTGACTGTATTTATATACAGGAATATTCCATATCAGCAGATATATATATATATATATATATATATATATATAAATACACCATACGTAAGGGCGTCACAGATCTCCCAGTGTCATTACATTTTAAAGAATATAATCAGAATGTGAATCAATTAAGGTTCCAGATATTGGAACAAGTCCCGATACAGCGAAGAGGACAGGATAGAATAAAAAAATTACAACAGAAAGAGCTTATATGGATAAATAGATTAGAAAGTATGCACCCAAAAGGATTAAACGAAGATTACAATTTGTTTTTATTCCTTTAATCATTAAATTGTGATAATAACTGTAAACTTTTCTCTTCTACAGTTTAGATCGAGATTTATATAAGAATCAAAGGACAACAAGCAAAATGTTTTTGCCGCATTAAATAGAATACAACTATGATAATAATATTGGCATTAAACAATAAGGTAGTCTTTTCACTTACTTATTGTAAATCACATCCCTAAATTATCCCCAAGTTAAGCTTAACCAGCTTTAGTTTTAAGTGCTTTGCTCCTGTTTAGATCTATCGGTAAAGTAACATATCTTGCAAGATTAGATCATATTTGTTAGTTTTTTTATTTTATGAAAGAAAGTGTTCTTTAAATGTTATTAAAGATGAATGTAATTTTTATATAATGCACTAACAGATATTTGCACGTAATTCACGATTAATAGTTGAAGTTGTTTTTTTCCCATTATCACATAATGTTTGGTTACAATGATTATTATAATATCACATAAATTTCAGATATGTTTTAAAAAAAAAAAAAACGAAAAATATGAAAGAATAAATCATGTCTGTGATATTAAGATACTGTTCCTTTAAGATACCAAACCTTAGTAATTGTATTAAATACACCTGTTGTTGGTCACATGTACTGCCTATAAAAAGTGGGCTTGAATTATGCACTAATCACTTGGCTTGAGAAAGGGCAGAAGCCCGAAACGTCGCCTGTCTTTCACTGCTTGTAATAAAATATTCTTAAAAGAAATTGGAGTGCTGCAGCCATTTCTACGCTTGATATTATTATCTGTCAGAGACAGAGACTGCTTGCACCCATAAGTATGAGAATTGGTGCTGAACTTTACCTTGTCTATATATATATATATATATATATGCCATTTATTTGGCTGAAAATAATTTAATAATAATTATTGAGCTACAACATGTTCTAATGGAAGTGGGAGGGCCCTCTAGTGGGCCTGTAACAAAATTAAGGGATACCTGAATTAAAGTCTGGAGAGTACTAGGAGAGCTACATTGTTGCAAGTGTGGGGGCGGGTGTTTCTGCTTACCTTTATAGGTCCTGGCTGCAGTGGATCCAGCCTCTTTGTTCCTGGTTCCAGACTTCAAGGGAGCTTTCTTTCGTGTCTTGCAGCGTTGCAGCGTTCCAGGAGAAAGTCTTTGCCACCTAAGCAGTATCGTGAGATTGCGCAGGAGGTGCTGGGCATGCAGGGATCTGCAAGTGGTGCATCTGAGACTGAAGATGTGGTAGCCCCTACCCCTCCAGCTAGGCCCCGGGCAGCCCCCCTTCTAGCAGCTAGACTTAATGTCAGGAGGGGACTGGGCCTCCAGGGCCTTTCAGTGGGCTCTGGGCCCCAGTCACCCCTGATGGATTTCAGCTCCCTCCCTGATGCCACAAGTGTTCTAGGGGTCCCCCAGGTTCCACTCCCATTAACTGATGTCCATGTGCCTGGCGAGCATGCTGTCCTGGAGCCCATTACCAGGTCACAGCATTCCCAGCGTTCCCATTCCCCACCCTTTTCATTTGCAACAAGCCCCTCGTGGCACCCCTGAAACCTCAGGACCGCCATCAGCTGCATCTGCTGCTGTGGAAACTTCTTGGCAGCAGCTGTAGGCCTTACCCCCGATGGCCCTTCAGTCTGTGCTTCTGCTGGCTCAGGCCTTTATGGGGAGCTTGTCCCCAGCAAGCTTGTCAAGCATGGGTGGGTTTGGGGCCGTTGGTCAGGTCAGTGTGGGTGCAGTGGTCTCCGGAGATCCTAGGCCTCCATCGGGACTGGGTTGATGGCGCACGCTTCCTCCCCGGATGAGTCATCCAGCAAGGAGGAGCATGGCAGAAGCCATCAGAGGAGCGGGGCTAGGAGCAGGAGCCAGTCTTCACAGCAAGCCATCCCCAGTAAGTCAGGGAGGCTCTGCGCAGGCGAACGCGCTCCTGTTGGGAGGGGAGGCAGAGGGCAGGGCAGAAAGGCTACGGGACAGACTACTGGGGGGAGGAGAGCAGCAAGGGGTAATGCTGATATGCATGTGGGCAGTGCTGAGATGGGGAGCTGCATGGGAATAAATGCACAGGAACAAGAGGGCATGAATGTTGGGGTTGCATCTGTTGGGGCTTGCGTTTTTGCTAACAGGATTGTGGATGCAGTGAATACAGGGGCACAGGGGTCTGCAAATGGGGATGTTGTTATGCCGGCCCAGGGAGAATACCAAGGTATGCATGAGGATGTGATCCGCAGGGCAGTGGCTATTGCTTTTGGTATGTGTGGGGTAGGGGAACAGGGTAGGATGGCAGGGACCCCTTCAGGGGTGCGTTCTTCTGTGCAGAGTTCGCCCTAATCTCTTTTATTTTCACAGGGCATCACCATTGGTCCAGCTGCAAGTGCCATGGCATCATCATCCGGGCAGGATACAACAGCACCTACGGCCACGACGCCTGCTGTGGCGTACAACAGCACCTACGGCCACGACGCCTGCTGTGGCGGCCCCAACGCCAGCAGGAGCTGCTACACCATTGGCCCCCAGTGGTGAGTACCTATTGCACACATCACCACACGTAGAGCAAGCACATCTACTAGTGAGTCAGGCTCAGAGAGTGAGGGTAATTTAGACTTAGTGGGTAAGGGACAGAAAGAGATGTTCAAAATGATTAAGAAGCTGGTTGCAGCGCAGGTTAAAGGTAAAGTGACTCCCACAGCAGGCACAGAGGTGGTTCCTTTCACACAGCGTAGCTATCCCGGGCTTGGGGACTGTGGGAAAGTAGCCTCTCATGGGGACACCTACATATGTTTAGTGCACTCCTTGTATGGGCACCTAAAATCTAAGGTGGTGAAGAAAATCTAAGATGGGCATTACATCAACATCTTTGAGCTTTCACCAGAGGCATGTAGGGCCAGGGAACGGGCAGAGGACGGCACAGGCCCTAAGAAAGTGCAGACATCTGAGACGTATGAGGAGTGGCAGCACTGCTTTAGGGTGCTGGTGACTTGTTATGTGAACAAGTGGGATTCACAGGGTCATAAACTGTTTAAGTATGAGGATACCATAGATTATATCCACTTGAGGTTTAAGGAAGGCGCATGGTGGGAGTACAACATGGCTTTCCGTAGGACAATGGTGGGAAACCCTTTCCTGCATTTTGGAACACAGGATCTCCACCTGTGGTCCAAATAGGGGTTAGAGGGTGCGACGATTAACTCTCCTGTGACACGCCAGGGGACAAGCCGGCCATCTCCTCAGCCAAAAATGCGGGGTAGGGAATGCTGGAAATTCCAGGATAAGCAATGCGATAGGGGGCACACTGTTCCTTTCAGCACATTTGCAAATTCTGTAGCGGGCAACACCCTGGGGTCGAATGTAGTAGAAGGAAGGAGCCTGGCACCAAGAAGTCAGTCCCAAAAGGGGGCCTTGGTAACAAGGGCCCCAACGCCCCTTAATTCGGCAGCCATGGGGCCATGGCTGGTGAATTACCCTGATCCTGGGACGGCTCAGCTGCTCAGGGCAAGGTTGGTAGAGGGGTTTAGAATTCCTGTGGGAGGTTGTGGAGTGGGTTCTACGGTTCACTGTAACCTTAAATCGACCTACGAATTCCCGGAGGTATTCAGGGAGAAACTGGGCAAGGAAGTGGCGTTGGGCAGGGTGGCTGACATTTTTTGGGAGCAGCCTTTGTCTGATCTGGTGGTGTCCCTTTTGGGGGTAGTGCCTAAGAAGGACACCGGCAAGTTTAAACGCATACATCACCTGTCCTTTCCAAAGGGGGCATCAGTGAATGACGCCATTGACCCGGAGATGAGCTCAATGCATTATAAGTACTTTGACGATGCGCTGTTGATCATCAAGGGCAAGGGAAAGGGGGCTTTGATGGCGAAGCTAGACATAGAGTCAGCATTCCGGTTGTTGCCCCTGCACCCGTCTGTCTTCAGGCTCATGGTCATGAAGTTTGACGGAGCATTCTATGTGGACAAATGCCTCCCCATGGAATGCTCACTATTGTGCATGCTTTTCAAAAGTTTCAGCTCCTTTTTACACTGGGTAGTGCAAAGGGCGTCTGGGGCCCACTATCTGGATGACTTTCTGCTGGTGGGGGGGACTGATTCAGACGAATGTGCTCAGATGATGGCGGTTATGCAAGATATGATGGGGAGATTTGGGGTGCCTTTGGTGAATGAAAAAACGCAAGGCCCCTGTACCTGTCTTACATTCCTAGGTATTGAAATAGATACACGGGCTGCAGTTTGCAGGCTTCTGCAGGACAAGTTAGACCGCCTGCTTCAGGTGGTTTTGTCCGTGGTTAGCGCAGACTTTATTTCCCTTAAGGAATTAAAGTCCCTGCTGGGGTTGCTAAATTTTGCGGGTCGGGCAATACCAATGGGCAGAATCTTCAATAGAAGGTTGGAAAATCAGCTGCAGGGTCCTAGAGGGAATAGAGCATGGATTAGGGTGTCCAATGAGATGAGGGAGGACCTCAGAGTTTGGGAGGAATTTCTGAAGAAATTAAATGGCATTGGCTTATGGAGGAAAGACCCTATTTCAAACCAAACACTGCACCTTTTTACGGATGCGGCGGGGGGGGGGTTGGGTACGGTGCTTACCTACACGACGAATGGAACGCGGCTCCATGGCCGGAGGACTGGGTTGTGGCAGGTCTCACAAGGAACCTGACCCTATTGGGGCTTTTTCCAATAGTGGCAATCAAGCTGTGGGGACATAAATTGACCAATTGGGCTGTAATTATTTGGTCAGAAAACATGAATGTGGTGAACAACATAAATCGTTTGTCGGCATCGTCCATGAGGGTAGTCACATATTTGAGGGATCTAGTGTTGCACTGCTTGCAGTTGAATAATAGTTTCACGGCTAGTCATGTGCCTAGGGTAAAAAATGTAGTTGCGGATGCATGGTCTAGGTTTAACTGGGATCAGTTTAGAAAGTTTGTGCCACGGGCCGAGAAAACAGGCCTAACTTGCCCTCCTTTTCTTTGGCAGATGGCGGGGGCTGGGAAAGTGTCATCCCCCTAGTGAGGGCTTCTTTGGCTCCTAAGACGTGGAGATCCTACAAAAACCACTATAAGGCTTGGGTCAGTTTTTCCAGTCAGCAAGGGTTCCAGGTCCAGTCGGCTACCCACGTACACATGCTTGATTGGTTAGCTTGCTTGCGCAGTCAAGAGGTGTCTAGATTAGGGGCGCAGGGTAGGCACTCTCATTCTTTAAGAAGACGGTTGGTATAGCGGATCGCTCGGGCACATTCCTGGTGAGGCAGGTCCTGAAAGGGTGGGGGTAGTTGGCCCCACGCAACAAGGATAACAGGGAACCCATCACACCTTTAAGGTTGTGTAAGTTGGTGGGGACATTGCAGTCAGTGTGTTCATCGGCATTCGCTGTTTCAAGCGGGTTTCTCTTTTGCTCTGGCTGGGGCATTATGAGTGGGGGAATTGTTTGCTTCCTCCAGGGCGGGTGCAGACGGGGAGTATCAAATGGGAGCATGTTCGGCTTGCTGAGAGTGGGTTGTTGCTGCTGGTCCCTAGGTCTAAAACGGATCAGGAGGCACAAAATTCCTGAATGTTGTCCGGTTCGGAATTTTTAAGAATATTGTAAGGTGAGACCACAGGGTCCGCTGCAACTATTCATACATGAGGACGGTTTTTCTTTATCGATATTTCAGTTTAAGAATGTGCTCTCTAAGGAGGCGTCAGCAGCGGGTTTTGACACTGCAAAAGTTGCATCCCATTCATTCTGGATTGAGGCGGCCACGAGCGTGGCTAGCAGTGGTTCCTCCAAATCGGATATCAGACGGCTAGGGCGGTGGAAATCAGGCAGATTTAAGTTATATATTCAGCCGTTAGGGGACGCTCTTCACTAAGGCTTAGGCCCTTGGGGGGTCACATGACTAATGATGGTATTGGGGCATGAGGGTTTTTGTTGAAATTCTATGCTTCAAAAGGGTGTTAGTGTTTTAGATCAGCTTATACATCCTGTTATTTCAAGCACGAATTCTCCACCGGCACGCGTTTGGATAGTAGGGCACTCCTTTGTGCATTGGGCGTCCATCAGGGGTCTGCGTTTGCCAGATGGGCAGCAATTGGGATTTCCCTCATCCAGAGCTAGCATTCGGTGTCTGGGATGCAGGGGTTTAACGTGGGATGAGTTGCCAGTCTTTCTTCAAGATGCTCATAGGTGGTGGGGGCAACCTCACATTATCACACTGCACTTGAGTGGGAATGACATGGGGTCTGTTCCAGTCTTGGATTGAATTAAAAAAATGGCTTCAGACCTACGTTGGGTATGTGCATGGATCCAGAATGTAAAGATTGGGTGGTCCAACGTAGTTGCACGACTGCGTTGGAGGTACATTGTTACACAGCGGGCAGCGTACAATGTTCGGAAAAAGCTGAACAGAGAAATGGGGAGAACGGTCACGGCGTTAGGCGGTTTTGCCATAAGGCATGATGCACTAACGACTGCCAATAAGACTCTCTATAGCCCTGATGGCATCCATCTTACGGATGTGGGATTAGACATTTTCCTCAGGGTTATCCGAAAGCTCTTTTGGTTGTAGTATAAAAAAAAAAAAAAGAAAGTTTTGAAAGTTTAGAAAAATATTTATTGTTATCTGTGAGCTTGTCAGTTATGTGGCGGCAAGAGGTGGATGCCTCTTGTGATGGTCGGTCAGGACAGGGAGAGAGAAGAGTGATGCCCTAGGATGGGGGAGGCGACGCCCACTAGGTGCCGACCTAGGGGTTACTTCCCCCTACGAATCATATGCCAAATAGCTCTACCAATTACAGATTTCTCTCTCTGCCAATTGGGCGAGCGCAATCCGTGCCGCGCTGCAGTCACCGTGTAGGGTCCTGGCCTTCTGTCAGTAGGGGTTAAGCTAGCTAGTTCATTGCTGCCATGAGTTTAAGAACTTTATACAGTTCTATGTTATTATTATTGAGTTGCCTAGATTGGCATATATAGCCATAAATTAAGAGATTTATTTTATATAATAAACGTGACCGTGACCGGTCTTTAGCCCAAAACCTGTTGTTGTGTGTTTGTTTTTTTATCAATCTAGGGTACATAGGACGTAATAGGAAGTTTATCTCTTATGGAAGTAGAGGGCCCTCTAGAGGGCCTGTAACATAATTAAGGGATAACTGAATTGAAGTCTGGAGTGTACTAGGACAGCTACATTATTGCAAGTGTGGGGGCGGGTGTTTCTGCTGACCTTTATAGGTCCTGGCTGCAGTGGATGCGGCCTCTTTGTTCCTGGTTCCAGACTTCAAGGGAGCTTTCCCCGCCCGCCCGTCCCTGGAAAAAGAGGTGGCGGCTTATAGTGGTAATGGTTAGGGTTCACCCTGGCATGGGTAGGTTTATGTGAACTAGCTCTCTAAGCCCAGGTTTTAATTGTAGCCTTCCACCTGTTTCAGGCATGTGTTTATGACTCATTTGATGAGGTCGCCTTACTAAGCTGGCGGTCGGTCAGGGCCCAGAGAGCGGGCAGGGAGAGAGAAGAGTGATGCCCTAGGATGGGGGAGGCGACACCCGCTAGGTGCCAACCTAGGGGTTACTCCCCCCTGCATATTGCAGGCCAAATAGCTCTACCAATTAAAGGCTTTCTCTCTCTGCCAATTGGGCGAGCCCAATCCGTGCCACGCTGCAGTCACTGTGTCTGTCAGTAGGGGTTAAGCTAGCTAGTTCATTGCCGCCACCAGTTTAAGAACTTTATACAGTTCTATGCTATTATTACTGAGTTTCCTAGATTGGCATATATAGCCGTAAATTAAGAGGTTTATTTTATATAATAAACATGACCGTGAACGGTCTTTAGCCCAAAACCTGTTGTTGTGTGTTTATTGATTAATCTAGGGTACATAGGACGTAATAGGAAGTTTATCTCTTATGTTAATGTTTCATTTTCAGCAGCCAAATAAATTACATGATGTTGTCAGCATGAGTATTTCTATATATACAAAAATGTAGTCTTTTCTTGCTTTAATTTACTCCTCCTGGCTGGCTCACCAAAATATGTTGCAATTTTAGAATAAAGAGGCAGAGCTTGTTCTGGTGCAACACATTTATTTTGTGATTTTCATCTGAAACAGATAAATAACTCTGCTTTACTCTGGTGCTATGTTTCTTAACTGTATCCAGTGCTTTTTACAGGATTACTGAACCACTGACTATATATACCATTATAATATAAATTATTATTATACATTCTCTTTTCTATAAACAATTGTGAAAACATATCTGAAATTAAACAAGTTTATACAACATAATACACTATTGGAGTATACAGCATAATACACTATTGGAGTATACAGCACAATACACTATTGGAGTATATAGCATTATATCCTCACAAATAAAACATAGTTTGAACTGATCTGCCTTTATTTTGTTAACCTGTCGCCATTCATTCGTCTATACAGACGTTAATACAGTGACTGCAGTTTACAATACACATTATACAAGGTCTGTTATAGCAACTGATCTGCAGAGGTCTTAATAAACTATACAGATGTTAATACAGTTACTGCAGTTTACAATACACATTATACAAGGCCTGTTATAGCACTGATCTGCAGAGGTCTTAATAAACTATACAGATGTTAATACAGTGACTGCAGTTTACAATACACATTATACAAGGCCTGTTATAGCACTGATCTGCAGAGGTCTTAATAAACTATACAGATGTTAATACAGTGACTGCAGTTTACAATACACATTATACAAGGCCTGTTATAGCAACTGATCTGCAGAGGTCTGTCTTAATAAACTCCATTCCATACAATGTTATGTCATATTTAATCAACTCTAATACCATTTCCTATTAACTGTTATATTTGGATGCTATTCTGCCTACCTGAAACAGATAAATAACTGTTTTACTCTGGTGCTATGTTTCTTAAAGGGACATAATACTCATATGCTAAATCACTTGAAACTGATGCAGTATAACTGTAAAAAGCTGACAGGAAAATATTACCTGAGCATCTCTATGTAAAAAAGGAAGATATTTTACCTCACAATCTCCTCAGCTCAGCAGAGTAAGTTCTGTGTAAAAAGTTATACTTCACCTGCTCCCACCTGCAGGTAAGAAAAAATTAAAAAATGAAGAAATGAACAGCAGCCAATCAGCATCAGCAGTGCTGAGGTCATGAACTCTTACTGTGATCTCATGAGATTTGACTTAACTCTCATGAGATTTCATAGTAAGCTTCCTTTACCTGATTGGTGAAATAATATGAGAGTTCATGAGGCTCATCCTTTCAGCTGTCCCAGGACAGACACACTAAAATGCTGCTTAGAAATCCTTTACAATGGGAGGTGGCTACTGAGGAACTTTTGAGGTAAAATATCTTTCTTTTTTACATAGAGATGTTCAGGAGATATTTTCTAGTCGGCTTTTTACAGCTATGCTGATTCACTTTCAAGGGTTTAAACATTTGGGTATTATGGCCATTTAACTGTATTCAGTGCTTGTTCCAGGATTACTAAACCATTGAGGTGTTTCCATGGTAACAATTAGTTACTGTGGCTGAGAACATAGCAATCACCACCTGCTGGTAGGAGGTTAAAATATTAGCACAAGAACTATGAACAATGCAGAAAGGAATTTGTCAATAATAACAAACAAACAAAACGTTTAATACAATCAGTTGATATTCAATGCTTCATACTGTATTCTTTTGGGGTGCGTTGAGTTTAATACCCTTTTAATACACAGATTGCCACACTCTACCCCACAAAATTAAATGTCAGCAGACATTTCCTCTTTTTGAAGAATAACACATTAGATCTGTGTATTATAAGAACTGACTGTTTAGAAGTTGTGTTCTATATCACAACACCAATATATATAAATATATATATATATATATATATATATATATAAATATATTCACAGGAATAAATCCTAAACATGGTAGTTACACTTCTTACTGTGTACTAAGGGTCATAGATAAAGCTCATGGTGCACTATTTGCTTGGACCATAATACTTTTGCTATTGCAATGTTCAGTTCCCAGTAGAGAATTGAAGAACATTACAATTGTTCACTTAAACCAGTTTCTTTTAATTACACTTTACTGTAATCAGACTCAATTTTACAACCTACAGTTACTCTTAGTCCGATACAACCATATTATCTCTTCTAAACTTTTGACATAATACATCTTAAAGAATTTCACAAAATAATTATTAAGCTTTTACAACAATGTTACTGGTCAGTATTCTCTAATGTCTATAACAGTAGTATTTTAACTTTCCATTCTCTAGATATCACTTTAACAAGCGATCTGTAAGTCCATTGTATTCCATGATCTCCAGAAGCTTGAACTACAATGTGTTGTGTGAATGTCCTTCACCGGTACTTCTCTTTGTATCACAGAAGGTTGCCCTAAGGTTTCATAAGTCAACATTCTTGGTTGGCGCCTCTCTCTGTGTGGATGTGATCTAGGTGATTATACAGGGTTTTCTTGTTCTTCATCAGAAGACTATTTTGCTTCAAGTGCTAGCTGAGAAACTTGATCTTCACATTCACTGTGTCGATCATCTTGTATATCTTCATCAAACAGTATCAATACTGCTACATCATCTGGTGGTAAGTATTCAATTGACTGTTGGGTAACTTGGGGTTAGAAAACTCTAGCTTTCGGGTTTACAATTGAGTCTCTTTTTCTAGAATTCTTTTTTACGAGAAGCTTGAATCTGTAAACTAGTTGGTAATCTTCCTCTGAGTTACTATCCAGGTTAAATTGAGGCTGTGTCTTTTGTTTTACTTTCCTTTTCTTCTTCAGATAATCATTTTTCTTTGGTTTTGGCTGGTCTGCAGCCTTTTCAGCTTTTTCCAGTGGTAAGTGGTCACATGGCATTAACAAATTTCAGCCTTGGACTCCAGAGAGTTCTTTCAGCCTTGTAAACATTTGATTCTCAAACTCTTTTCCCATATTATGGTGGATCTTGTTTGGGAACCTAAACTTGAGCTCGCATTCTATTGGCTGTTCCGATCAGCCAATAGAATGCGACATCAATCTGATTGGCTGATTGGATCAGCCAATCGGATTGAACTTCAATCTGATTGGCTGATTCAATCAGCCAATCAGATTTTCCTACCTTAATTCCGATTGGCTGATAGAATCCTATCAGCCAATCGGAATTCGAGGGACGCCATCTTGGATGACGTCACTTAAAGGAACTGTCATTCGTCGTTCAGTCATCGGTAGAAGAAGATGGCATCCACTCCGGATGGATGAAGATTGAAGACGCCGCCTGGATGATGACTTCAATCGAATGGAAGACTTCTTCAGTGCCGCCTGGATGTTGACTTCAATCGGATGGAAGACTTCTTCAGCGCTCCTTGGATGATGACTTCTGCCGCTCCAGATGTCTTCTTCTGTTCCATCGGTGGTCGGCTGGCTAAAGACGGCTAAAGGTAGGAGGATCTTCAGGGGGGTAGTGTTAGGTTTATTTAAGGGGGGTTTGGGTTAGAGTAGGGGTGGTGGGTTTTAATGTTGGGGGGGTTGTATTTTATTTTTACAGGCAAAAGAGCTGAATTATTTGGGGCATGCCCCGCAAAAGGCCCTTTTAAGGGCTGGTAAGGTAATAGAGCTGTTAACTTTTTAATTTAGAATAGGGTAGGGAATTTCTTTTTTCTTTGGGGGGCTTTGTTATTTTATTAGGGGGCTTAGATTAGGTGTAAGTAGATTAAAATTGTAATATTTTTTAAATGTTTGTAACTTATTTTTTTATTTTTTGTAACTTAGTTTTTTTTATTTTTGTAATTTAGTTAGTTTATTTAATCATAGTTATTTGTAGGTAATTTATTTAATTAATTTAATGATAGTGTAGTGTTAGGTTTAATTGTAACTTAGGTTAGGATTTATTTTACAGGTAATTTTGTATTTCTTTTAGCTAGGTAGCTATTAAATAGTTAATAACTATTCTAACTAGCTAAAATAAATACAAAGTTACCTGTAAAATAAATATAAAACCTAAAATAGCTACAATGTAATTATTAATTACATTGTAGCTATCTTAGGGTTTATTTTACAGTTAAGTATTTATTTTTAAATAGGAATAATTTATTTAAGTATAGTGTAGTGTTAGGTGTAATTGTTACTTAGGTTAGTTTTTATTTTACAGGTAAATGTTTCTTTATTTTAACTAGGTAGCTATTAAATAGTTAATAACTATTTAATAGCTATTGTACCTAGTTAAAATAAATTGAAATTTGCCTGTAAAATAAAAATAAATCCTAAAATAGATACAATATAATTATTATTTATATTGTAGCTATATTAGGGTTTATTTTACAGGTAAGTATTTAGTTTTAAATAGGATTAATTAGGTTAATAAGAGTTATAATATTTAGATGTATTTAATTAATATTTAAGTTAGGGGGGTGTTAGGGTTAGACTTAGGTTTAGGGGTTAATAATTTTATTATAGGTTGCAGTGGTATAGGGGGGGCAGGATAGGGGTTAATAAATTTATTATAGGTGGCGACGGTGTAGGGGGGAATATTAGGGGTTAAAAAGTTTAATATAGATGGCGGCGGGGTCCGGGAGCAGCGGTTAAGGGGTTAAATAATTTATTTAGTTGCGGCGGGGTCTGGGATCGGCAGGATAGGGGTTAATACATTTATTATAGGTTGTGGCAGTATAGGGGGGCAGGATAGGGGTTACTAGGTATAATGTAGGGGGCGGTGCGCTCCGAGAGCGGCCGTTTAGGGGTTAATACATTTATTATAGTTGGGGCGGTGTCCGGGAGCGGCGGTTTAGGGGTTAATAACTTTATTTAGTTGCGGGGGGCTCCGGGGGCGCCGGTATAGGGGGTAGAACAGTATAGTTTAGTGTGGGTGCTTAGTGACAGGCTAGCAATAAAGCTGGGAAAAAGCCGAAGAGCAGCGAGTTCAGATGAGTGATAACTATCACAGTCCGCTGCTCATCGCCCCGTACTTGGTGCGTGACTTTTTGACAGCTTTATTGATAACTTTGGCGAGATTATTTAGGTCCGCGGCGGCGATGGTAGGCGAGCTTAGGCGGGCGTATTGGGGCCGGCGATGGCAGGTAAGTAGACACGTTGATAACTAGAGGCCCATGGGTGAAGAGTATGATGATCTTGACTGAGTTATCCATCCCTTGTTTAGCAGATCTTGAATGTACTCCTTCACTTATTGATGGAGGGGTTTTGGAACTGACATGTATGTCTTCTGAACAGGTGTGGTATCTTTTTAAGAGTGATTTGCATGTTGAGAGATGGGATGCAACCAATATCATCATTATCAAAGGCGAAGGTATGACATTCTTCCCTCAACATTTGCCTTACTGCTTGTTGCTGAGTCTCACTTAAATGATCCACACTAACTGGAGGATCCCACTTCTTGTTAGTTCTAATACTGCTGTTAACCCACTTTTTTGCTTCAAACTCTGGTGACTTCAGCACATTGTTAGAGTGGTGGCTTACTTGTTCATGTTGTAACTCTTGATCATTGACTGGTGGCACTGCTGCTGGATACACTTGCCTAGATTACAAGTTTTGCATTAGAGGCTGTGCAGTGCTAACGAGCAGTTTATGCTCACCGCTCACTTACAGACAGCGCTGGTATTACGGGTTTATACAAACCCGGCGTTAGCCGCAAAAAAGTGAGCGTAGAGCAAAATTTAGCTCCACATCTCACCTCAATATCAGCGCTGCTTACGTTAGCGGTGAGCTGGTAAAACGTGCTCGTGCAATCAATGAGGGAGAGTCGGCTGAAAAAAACTAACACCTGCAAAAAAGCAGCGTAAAGCTCCTAACGCAGCCCCATTGTTTCCTATGGGGAAATAAAAGTTATGTCTACACATAACACCCTAACATGAACCCTGAGTCTAAACACCCCTAATCTTTTTGACTTATTAACCCCTAATATGCTGCCCCCAACATCACCTACACCTACATTATATTATTAACCCCTAATCTGCCGCTCTGAACAACGCTGCCAACTACATTATACTTATGAACCCCTAATCTGCCGCCCCCAACATCGCCAACACCTACATTGTATTTATTAACACCTACCTACATTTATTAACCTCTAATCTGCTACCCCCAACGTCACCGCCACTATAATAAAGTTATTAACCCCTAAACCTAAGTCTAACCCTAACCCTAACACCCCTTAACTTAAATATAATTAAAGTAAATATAAATAAAATGACTACAATTAACTAAATTATTCCTATTTAAAACTAAATACTTACCTATAAAATAAACCCTACGTTAGCTACAATATAACTAATAGTTACATTGTAGCTAGCTTAGGGTTTATTTTTATTTTACAGGCAAGTTTGTATTTATTTTAACTAGGTACAATAGTTATTAAATAGTTATTAACTATTTAATAACTACCTAGTTAAAATAAAGACAAATTTACCTGTAAAATAGAACCTAACCTAAGTTACAATTACACCTAACACTACACTACAATTAAATTAATTACCTAAATTAAATACAATTAATTACAATTAAATAAAATTATCTAAAGTACGAAAAAAACAACACTAAATTACAGAAAATAATAAAGAAATTACAAGATTTTTAAATTAAGTACACCTACTCTAATCCCCCTAACAAAATAAAAAAGCCCCCCAAAATAAAAAAGCCCTACCCTACACTAAATTACAAATAGCCCTTAAAAGGGCCTTTTGCAGGGAATTGCCCCAAAGTAATCAGCTCTTTTACCTGTAAAAAAAAAAAATTACAACCCCCCCCAACATGAAAAACCCACACAACCAACCCTACTCTAAAACCCACCCAATCCCCCCTTAGATTAAAATGAAGCTAAGCAATATCTAGACAGGTTTAATAAATGTATTGCTGAAAAATATATTGCTCAGAAATATAGATAGAAGAGCATATTATTCACTCTAGATATTCATATTGAGTACGATATAATGATATATGACTTAACAGAAGATAGGGTTCTTAGCAGATTGTATAGATGTTGCTAATAGGATGACTTGGAAGTTTGTTTATTTTTACTTGTTTCTAATTTCAGATTTGTACACAACACCTCTTCCGGGTTCCCATGGTAATGGCCGGACCTGCACAGTGGTGCAGAAAGGACGCTGTGGGACTTCCGGGTGCGGCATGGATGTTTGGTGAGGGGTTTCTATATAGTTACAGGTATGTGTAATTGTGTTTTTAAAGTCTGAAGACTGGGATAACATACCCGAAACATCTGATCTGAAGTCTGATGTAGGCATGCAGCTCACTGAAGGGCTTCAGGACCAGGACCAGGGGGTTTATACTGAGGTCTTATGCAGGCATACAACTAACTGAAAGGCTTCAGGACAAGGGGGTTTATTATGAGGTCTTATGCAGGCATGCAGCTAACTGAAGGGCTTCAGGACAAGGGGGTTTATTCTGAGGTCTTATGAAGGCATGCAGCTAAATGAAGGGCTTCAGGACAAGGGGTTTATTCTGAGGTCTTATGCAGGCATGCAGCTAACTTAAGGGCTTCAGGACAAGGGGGTTTATTCTGAGGTCTTATGCAGGCATGCAGCTAACTGAAGGGCTTCAGGACCGGGGGTTTATTCTGAGGTCTTATGCAGGCATGCAGCTAACTGAAGGGCTTCAGGACCGGGTGTTTATTCTGAGGTCTTATGCAGGCATGCAGCTAACTGAGGGGTTTCAGGACAAGGGGGGTTATTCTGAGGTCTTATGCAGGCATGCAGCTAACTGACGGGCTTCAGGACAAGGGGGTTTATTCTGAGGTCTTATGCAGGCATGCAGCTAACTGAAGGGCTTCAGGACAAGTGGGTTTATTCTGAGGTCTTATGCAGGCATGCAGCTAACTGAAGGGCTTCAGGACAAGGGTGTTTATTCTGAGGTCTTATGCAGGCATGCAGCTAACTGAAGGGCTTCAGGACAAGGGGGTTTATTCTGAGGTCTTATGCAGGCATGCAGCTAAATGAAGGGCTTCAGGACCAGGGGGTTTATTCTGAGGGCTTATGCAGGTATGCAGCTAACTGAAGGGATTCAGGACCAGGTGCTCTGATCTGACGTCTGATGCAAACTTGCAACTCATGGAATGGTTTTAGAGCCTGGGTGTTCTATCTGAGGTTTGATGTAGGCATGCAGCTCACAGAAGTGCTTAAAGTCAAGGGCGTGTGATCTGAGGACTGATGCAGGCATGCAGCTCATGAAAAGACTTCAGGACCAGTGGGTTTGATATAAGGTTTCATGTAGGCATGTAGCTCTCAGAAAGATTTCAGAACCAGGGGTCTGTTCTGAGGTCTGATGTAGGCATGTAGCTCATGAAAAGGCTTCACAACCAGAGGTCTGTTCTGAGGTCTGATGTGGGCATGTAACTCATGAAAAGGCTTCACAACCAGAGGTCTGTTCTGAGGTCTGTTGTAGACAGATTTCAGAACCATGGAGTCTGTTACAAGGCCTGATGAAGGCATGTAGCTCATGAAAGAGCTTCAGAACCAGGGGTCTGTTCTGAGGTGTGATGCAGGCATGTAGCTCTAAGACAGATTTCAGGACCATGGGGTCTGTTACGAGGTCTGATGTAGGCATGTAGCTCATGAAAGGGCTTCACAACCAGAGGTCTGTTCTGATGTCTGATGTAGGCATGTAGCTCTCTAAAAGATCTCAGAACCAGGGGACCTCATCTGAAGTCTAATGCAGCTCATGAAAGGGCTTTAGTGCCAGGGGGGTCTAATCTAAGACTAAGGTGGTATATGGATGAGGTCTGCAGTGCCTGGGGATCTGAGGTGGGTTTCTAGAAAATAAAACATTGCAAAATTATCCAGTTGCTTAGAATAAAGTAGGTAGGCATACAAATATGAATCTTATCTATTATGACCTTTTTTATTTCTATTTATTTATTTATTAAAATCCCCCTTTTACTGTACCCCTCTTCATACTCTGCCTAGAGAACTAGTTGTACAGAAGACACAACCTTGCAAAGTTAGGGCAGCTGATAGCTGTGAGTTTGTGGGTGCTACAATCATCATTATGGTCTCACCCACAGCACCCCAATGCACCTTGACTGGAAGTTTTATGTATTATGTAGTGGAAAGAGATGCTGCAGGGCCAAGGGTCTGATCTAAAGCACTGAGTAATAAAGTGACTGGCAGAAAGGCTGCAGGGCCATGGAGCTGAGTTTTCGCACTGAGAGTGCATGTGACTTACAGAGAGGCTGCAGGACCATGGGCCTAATTTGAGGCACTGAGAGTTCATGTGCCTGACAGAGAGGCTGCAGGACCAGGGGTCTAATTTGAGACACTGAGAGTTCATGTGTCTGACAGAGAGGCTGCAGTACCAGGGGTCTAATTTGAGGCACTGAGAGTTCATGTGTCTGACAGAGAGGCTGCAGGATCATGGGGTCTAATTTGAGGCACTGAGAGTTCATGTGCCTGACAGAGAGGCTGCAGGACCAGGGGTCTGATTTGAGGCACTGAGAGTTCATGTGTCTGACAGAGAGGCTGCAGGACTAGGGTTCTGCTTTGAGGCACTGAGAGTGCATGTGACTGACAGAGAGGCTGCAGGACCAGGGGTCTGATTTGAGGCACTGAGAGTTCATGTGTCTGACAGAGAGGCTGCAGTACCAGGGGTCTAATTTGAGGCACTGAGAGTTCATGTGTCTGACAGAGAGGCTGCAGGATCATGGGGTCTAATTTGAGGCACTGAGAGTTCATGTGCCTGACAGAGAGGCTGCAGGACCAGGGGTCTGATTTGAGGCACTGAGAGTTCATGTGTCTGACAGAGAGGCTGCAGGACTAGGGTTCTGCTTTGAGGCACTGAGAGTGCATGTGACTGACAGAGAGGCTGCAGGACCAGGGGTCTGATTTGAGGCACTGAGAGTTCATGTGTCTGACAGAGAGGCTGCAGTACCAGGGGTCTAATTTGAGGCACTGAGAGTTCATGTGTCTGACAGAGAGGCTGCAGGATCATGGGGTCTAATTTGAGGCACTGAGAGTTCATGTGCCTGACAGAGAGGCTGCAGGACCAGGGGTCTGATTTGAGGCACTGAGAGTTCATGTGTCTGACAGAGAGGCTGCAGGACTAGGGTTCTGCTTTGAGGCACTGAGAGTGCATGTGACTGACAGAGAGGCTGCAGGACCAGGGGTCTGATTTGAGGCACTGAGAGTTCATGTGTCTGACAGAGAGGCTGCAGTACCAGGGGTCTAATTTGAGGCACTGAGAGTTCATGTGTCTGACAGAGAGGCTGCAGGACCAGGGGTCTGATTTGAGGCACTGAGAGTGCATGTGACTGACAGAGAGGATGCAAGGCCAGGGGTCTGATTTGAGGCACTAAAAGTGCATGTGACTGACAGAGAGGCTGCAGGACTAGGGTTCTGCTTTGAGGCACTGAGAGTGCATGTGACTGACAGAGAGGCGGCAGGACCATGGGTCTGATTTGAGGAAATGAGAGGGCATGTGACTGAAAGTGAGCCTGCAGGACCAGGGGGTCTGATTTGATTGACTGAGAGTGCATGTGACTGACAGAGATGCTGCAGGATCAGGGGTGTAATTTGAGGCACTGAGAGTGCATGTGACTGACAGAGACGCTGCAGGATCAGGGGTCTGATTTGAGTCACTGAGAGTGCATGTGACTGACAGAGAGGCTGCAGGATCAGGGGTCTGATTTGAGGCACTGAGAAGTACATGTGTCTGACAGAGAGGCTGCAGGACCAGGGGTCTGATTTGAGGCACTAAGAGTGCATGTGACTGACAGAGATGCTGCAGGGCCAGGGGTCTGATTTGAGGCACTGAGAGTGCATGTGACTGACAGAGAGGCTGCAGGACCAGGGGTCTGATTTTATGCACTGAGAGTGCATGTGACTGACAGAGAGGCTGCAGGACCAGGGGTCGGATTTTATGCACTGAGAGTGCATGTGACTGACAGAGAGGCTGCAGTATCAGGGGATTGATTTTTTGCACTGAGAATGCATGTGACTGACAGAGAGGCTGCAGGACCAGGGGTCTGATTTGAGGCACTGAAAGTGCATGTGACTGACAGAGAGGCTGCAGGATCAGGGGGCTGATTTGAGGCACTGAGAGTGCATGTGACTGATAGAGAGGCTGCAGGACCAGGGGGCTGATTTGAGGCACTAACAGTGCATGTGACTGACAGAGAGGCCGCAGGGTCATGGTGCTGATTTTTGGCACTGAGAGTGCATGTGACTGACAGAGAGGCTGCAGGATCAGGGGGCTGATTTGAGGCACTAAGAGTGCATGTGACTGACAGAGAGGCCACAGGGTCATGGTGCTGATTTTTGGCACTGAGAGTGCATGTGACTGACAGAGAGGCTGCAGGATCAGAGGTTTGATTTGATTCACTGAGAGTGCATGTAACTGACAGAGAGGCTGCAGGATCAGGGGGCTGATTTGAGGCACTGAGAGTGCATGTGACTAACAGAGAGGCTGCAGGACCAGGAGTCTGATTTGATGCACTGAGAGTGCATGTGACTGACAGAGAGGATGCAAGGCCAGGGGAAAATGTTTTGCCACTGAGAGTGCATGTGACTGACAGAGAGGCTGCAGGGTCATGGGGCTGATTTTTGGCACTAAGGGTGCATGTGACTGACAGAGTGGATGCAAAGCCAGGGGGCTGATTTTTGGTACTAAGAGTGCATGTGCCTGACAGAGAGGCTGCAGGGTCATGGGGCTGATTTTTGGCACTAAGGGTGCATGTGACTGACAGAGAGGCTGCAGGGCCAGGGGGCTGATTTTTGGTACTAAGAGTGCATGTGCCTGACAGAGAGGCTGCAGTGTCATGGGGCAGATTTCTGGCACTAAGAGTGCATGTGACTGACAGAGAGACTGCAGGGCCAGGGGTCTGAATTGAGGCACTGAGAGTGCATGTGACTAACAGAGAGGCTACCGGGCCAGGGGGCTGATTTTTGGCACGAAGAATGTATGTGACTGATAAAGAGGCCGCAGGGTCATGGGGCTGATTTTTGGCACGAAGAATGTATGTGACTGATAAAGAGGCCGCAGGGTCATGGGGCTGATTTTTGGCACTAAGAGTGCATGTGACTGACAGAGAGGATGCAAGGCCAGGGGGCTGATTTTTGGCTCTAAGAGTACATGTGACTGACAGAGAGGCTGCAGGATCAGGGGTCTTATTTGAGACACTGAGAGTGCATGTGCCTGACAGAGAGGCTGCAGGGCCAGGGGGCTGATTTTTGGTACTACGAGTGCATGTGCCTTACAGAGAGGCTGCAGGGTCATGGGGCAGATTTCTGGCACTAAGAGTGCATGTGACTGACAGAGAGGCTGCAAGGCCAGAGGGATGATTTTTTGGTACTGAGAGTGCATGTGCCTGACAGAGAGGCTGCAGGGCCAGGGGGCTGATTTTTGGTACTAAGAGTGCATGTGACTGACAGAGAGACTGCAGGGCCAGGGGTCTGATTTGAGGCACTGAGAGAGCATGTGACTAACACAGAGGCTACAGGGCCAGGGGGCTGATGTTTGGCACGGGGAGTGTATGTGACTGACAGAGAGGCTGCAGGACCAGCGGTCTGATTTGAGGTACTGAGAGTGCATGTGACTGACAGAGAGGCTGCAAGGCCAGAGGGATGATTTTTGGTACTGAGAGTGCATGTGCCTGACAGAGAGGCTGCAGGGCCAGGGGGCTGATTTTTGGTACTAAGAGTGCATGTGCCTAACAGAGAGGCTGCAGGGTCATGGGGCAGATTTCTGGCACTAAGAGTGCATGCGACTGACAGAGAGACTGCAGGGCCAGGGGTCTGATTTGAGGCACTGAGAGTGCATGTGACTAACAGAGAGGCTGCAGGACCAGGGCTCTGATTTGAGGCACTGAGAGTGCATGTGACTAACAGAGAGGCTACAGGGCCAGGGGGCTGATGTTTGGCACAAATTGTGCATGTGACTGACAGAGAGGCTGCAGGACCAGGGGGATGATTTTTGGCACTGAGAGTGCATGTGACTGACAGAGAGGCTGCTAGATAAGGGGTCTGATTTTTGGCACTGAGAATGCATGTGACTGACAGATAGGCTGCAAGGCCAGAGCGAGGGATGATTTTTTGCACTGAGAGTGCATGTGACTGACAGAGAGGCTGCTAGATCTGGGGTCTGATTTTTGGCACTGAGAGTGCATGTGACTGACAGAGAGGCTGCAGGACCAGGGCTCTGATTTGAGGCACTGAGAGTGCATGTGACTGACAGAGAGGCTGCAGGACTAGGGCTCTGATTTGAGGCACTGAGAGTGCATGTGCCTGAAAGAGAGGCTGCAGTGCCAGGGGGCTGATTTTTGGTACTAAGAGTGCATGTGCCTGACAGAGAGGCTGCTAGACCAGGGGTCTGATTTGAGGCACTGAGAGTGCATGTGACTGACAGAGAGGCTGCAGGGCCAGGGGGCTGATTTTAGGCACTGAGAGCACATGTGACTGAAAGAGAGGCTGCAGGATCAGGGGTCTGATTTCAGGCCTTGAAAGTGCATGTGACTGACAGACTGACAGAGAGGCTGCAGGGCCAGGGGGCTGATTTTAGGCACTGAGAGCACATGTGACTGAAAGAGAGGCTGCAGGATCAGAGGTCTGATTTGAGGCACTGAGAGTGCATGTGACTGACAGACTGACAGAGAGGCTGCAGGATCAGGGGTCTTATTTGAGACACTGAGAGTGCATGTGACTGACAGAGAGGATGCAGGGCCAGGGGGCTTATTTTTGGCACGAAGACTGCATGTGCCTGACAGAGAGGCTTCAGGACCAGGATTCTGATTTGAGGCACTGAGAGTGCATGTGACTGACAGAGAGGTTGCAGGACCAGGGGTCTGATTTGAGGCACTGAAAGTGCATGTGACTGACAGAGAGGCTGCATGGTCAGGGGTCTGATTTGAGGCACTGAGAGTGCATGTGACTGACAGAGAGGATGCAAGGCCAGGGGGCTGATTTTTGGCAATAAGATTGCATGTGACTGACAGAGAGGCTGCAGGATCAAGGGTCTTATTTGAGGCACTGAGAGTGAATGTGCCTGACAGAGAGGCTGCAGGGCCAGGGGGCTGATTTTTGGTACTAAGAGTGCATGTGCCTGACAGAGAGGCTGCAGGGTCATGGGGCAGATTTCTCGCACTAAGAGTGCATGTGACTGACAGAGAGACTGCAGGGCCAGGGGTCTGAATTGAGGCACTTAGAGTGCATGTGACTAACAGAGAGGCTGCAGGGCCAGGGGCTGCTTTTTGCCACTGAGAGAGCATGTGACTAACAGAGAGGCCGCAGGGTCATGGGGCAGATTTTTGGCACTAAGAGTGCATGTGACTGACAGAGAGGATGCAAGGCCAGGGGGCTGATTTTTGGCTCTAAGAGTACATGTGACTGACAGAGAGGCTGCAGGATCAGTGGTCTTATTTGAGGCACTGAGAGTGCATGTGCCTGACAGAGAGGCTGCAGGGCCAGGGGGCTGATTTTTGGTACTAAGAGTGCATGTGCCTAACAGAGAGGCTGCAGGGTCATGGGGCAGATTTCTGGCACTAAGAGTGCATGTGACTGACAGAGAGACTGCAGGGCCAGGTGTCTGATTTGAGGCACTGAGAGAGCATGTGACTAAAAGAGAGGCTACACAGGGCCAGGGGACTGATGTTTGGCACGGAGAGTGCATGTGACTGACAGAGAGGTTGCATGACCAGCGGTCTGATTTGAGGTACTGAGAGTGCATGTGACTGACAGAGAGGCTGCAAGGCCAGAGGGATGATTTTTGGTACTGAGAGTGCATGTGCCTGACAGAGAGGCTGCAGGGCCAGGGGGCTGATTTTTATACTAAGAGTGAATGTGCCTAACAGAGAGGCTGCAGGGTCATGGGGCAGATGTCTGGCACTAAGAGTGCATGCGACTGACAGAGAGACTGCAGGGCCAGGGGTCTGATTTGAGGCACTGAGAGTGCATGTGACTAACAGAGAGGCTGCAGGGCCAGGGGGCTGATTTTAGGCACTGAGAGCACATGTGACTGAAAGAGAGGCTTCAGGATCAGGGGTCTGATTTCAGGCCTTGAAAGTGCATGTGACTGACAGACTGACAGAGAGGCTGCAGGGCCAGGGGGCTGATTTTAGGCACTGAGAGCACATGTGACTGAAAGAGAGGCTGCAGGATCAGAGGTCTGATTTGAGGCACTGAGAGTGCATGTGACTGACAGACTGACAGAGAGGCTGCAGGATCAGGGGTCTTATTTGAGACACTGAGAGTGCATGTGACTGACAGAGAGGATGCAGGGCCAGGGGGCTTATTTTTGGCACGAAGACTGCATGTGCCTGACAGAGAGGCTTCAGGACCAGGATTCTGATTTGAGGCACTGAGAATGCATGTGACTGACAGAGAGGTTGCAGGACCAGGGGTCTGATTTGAGGCACTGAAAGTGCATGTGACTGACAGAGAGGCTGCATGGTCAGGGGTCTGATTTGAGGCACTGAGAGTGCATGTGACTGACAGAGAGGATGCAAGGCCAGGGGGCTGATTTTTGGCAATAAGAGTGCATGTGACTGACAGAGAGGCTGCAGGATCAGGGGTCTTATTTGAGGCACTGAGAGTGAATGTGCCTGACAGAGAGGCTGCAGGGCCAGGGGGCGGATTTTTGGTACTAAGAGTGCATGTGCCTGACAGAGAGGCTGCAGGGTCATGGGGCAGATTTCTGGCACTAAGAGTGCATGTGACTGACAGAGAGACTGCAGGGCCAGGGGTCTGAATTGAGGCACTGAGAGTGCATGTGACTAACAGAGAGGCTGCAGGGCCAGGGGCTGCTTTTTGCCACTGAGAGAGCATGTGACTAACAGAGAGGCCGCAGGGTCATGGGGCTGATTTTTGGCACTAAGAGTGCATGTGACTGACAGAGAGGATGCAAGGCCAGGGGGCTGATTTTTGGCTCTAAGAGTACATGTGACTGACAGAGAGGCTGCAGGATCAGTGGTCTTATTTGAGGCACTGGGAGTGCATGTGCCTGACAGAGAGGCTGCAGGGCCAGGGGGCTGATTTTTGGTACTAAGAGTGCATGTGCCTAACAGAGAGGCTGCAGGGTCATGGGGCAGATTTCTGGCACTAAGAGTGTATGTGACTGACAGAGAGACTGCAGGGCCAGGTGTCTGATTTGAGGCACTGAGAGAGCATGTGACTAAAAGAGAGGCTACAGGGCCAAGGGACTGATGTTTGGCACGGAGAGTGCATGTGACTGACAGAGAGGTTGCATGACCAGCGGTCTGATTTGAGGTACTGAAAGTGCATGTGACTGACAGATAGGCTGCAAGGCCAGAGGGATGATTTTTGGTACTGAGAGTGCATGTGCCTGACAGAGAGGCTGCAGGGCCAGGGGGCTGATTTTTATACTAAGAGTGAATGTGCCTAACAGAGAGGCTGCAGGGTCATGGGGCAGATTTCTGGCACTAAGAGTGCATGCGACTGACAGAGAGACTGCAGGGCCAGGGGTCTGATTTGAGGCACTGAGAGTGCATGTGACTAACAGAGAGGCTGCAGGACCAGGGCTCTGATTTGAGGCACTGAGAGTGCATGTGACTGACAGAGAGGCTGCAGGACCAGAGGGATGATTTTTGGCACTGAGAGTGCATGTGACTGACAGAGAGGCTGCTAGATCAGGGGTCTGATTTTTGGCACTGAGAGTGCATGTGACTGAAAGAGATGCTGCAGGGCCAGGGGTCTGATTTGAGGCACTGAATGTGCATGTGACTGACAGAGAGGCTGCAAGGCCAGAGGGATGATTTTTTGCACTGAGAGTGCATGTGACTGACAGAGAGGCTGCAGGACCAGGGATCTGATTTGAGGCACTGAGAGTGCATGTGACTGACAGAGAGGCTGCTAGATCAGGGGCTGATGTTTGGCACGAAGAGTGCATGTGACTGACAGAGAGGCTGCAGGACCAGGGATCTGATTTGAGGCACTGAGAGTGCATGTGACTGACAGAGAGGCTGCACGGCCAGGGGGCTGATTTTAGGCACTGAGAGCACATGTGACTGAAAGAGAGGCTGCAGGATCAGGGGTCTGATTTCAAGCCTTGAAAGTGCATGTGACTGACAGAGAGGCTGCAGGATCAGGGGTCTGATTTCAGGCCTTGAAAGTGCATGTGACTGACAAAGAGGCTGCAGTATCAGGGGTCTGATTTGAGGCACTGAGAGTGCATGTGTCTGACAGAGAGGCTGCAGGACCAGGGGTCTGATTTCAGGCCTTGAAAGTGCATGTGACTGACAAAGAGGCTGCAGGATCAGGGGTCTGATTTGAGACACTGAGAGTGCATGTGACTGACAGACAGGATGCAGGGCCAGGGGGCTTATTTTTGGCACGAAGACTGCATGTGCCTGACAGAGAGGCTTCAGGACCAGGGGTCTGATTTGAGGCACTGAGAGTGCATGTGACTGACAGAGAAGTTGCAGGACCAGGGGTCTGATTTGAGGCACTGAAAGTGCATGTGACTGATAGAGAGGCTGCATGGTCAGGGGTCTGATTTTTGGCAATAAGAGTGCATGTGACTGACAGAGAGGCTGCAGGATCAGGGGTCTTATTTGAGGCACTGAGAGTAAATGTGTCTGACAGAGAGGCTGCAGGGCCAGGGGGCTGATTTTTGGTACTAAGAGTGCATGTGCCTGACAGAGAGGCTGCAGGGTCATGGGGCAGATTTCTGGCACTAAGAGTGCATGTGACTGACAGAGAGACTGCAGGGCCAGGGGTCTGAATTGAGGCACTGAGAGTGCATGTGACTAACAGAGAGGCTACAGGGCCAGGGGGCTGATTTTTGGCACTAAGAATGTATGTGACTGATAAAGAGGCTGCAGGGCCAGGGGCTGCTTCTTGGCACTAAGAGTGCATGTGACTGACAGAGAGGCTGTAGGATCAGGGGTCTTATTTGAGGCACTGAGAGTGCATGTGCCTGACAGAGAGGCTGCAGGGCCAGGGGGCTGATTTTTGGTACTAAGAGTGCATGTGCCTGGGGGGGCGGAGCTAACCGCTAACAGAGCCAGACGTCCTATATGTGAGCTCCTCACTTATTAACCCTAAAAAATATCTTATTGCTCGATTCTAGAGCCCCATTGGGGGTGAAACGTCTCTCCTGTGCTCCTGGGATACTGCCCAACAACTAAAAGGACCGCACCTGGATTTTGAGACACTTTGCTCTAGCGGCACAGACCGGGTCCTTCCTAGCCAGATTTCTGCAGCCTATGCCAGCTCCGGAGAGGCGGTGATCCGCTCCGGAGCCGAAGATTAATAGCAAGAGACAAGCTGAGAGGGTGTGCGGTAAACAGCCCTCTCTGGTATACATCGGGCCCCGGCTGCTCATCAGACTGCGCATCGTGTGAGTGACATCCTCCACTACCCGCTAGCCGGCTACGCAGCTTGTCATCACTACAGTAAGTTGCTGTGATCAGCGATTTCCCGGTCCAAATGACCTATTTACCCCCAACAGACTGATAGCCCTCAGACCCCACACAAGCCCACACTAACCTGATGCACGGAGGCCCCTAGAAGAGTTGGCGCGAATATCCGCCATTTTTATTGAGGCCCACATGCCCTGAAAGTCAGGCTCTGTACTTCCAGCCAACTCAGGGATAGTATTCAGGACTGAGACTTACTCAGGGTTCCGGCACTTATCATGTATTTGATCCCTTACAGCCGGAACATTTAAGATCCTGACCCACGTGGCTGCCTTACACAGGGGATTACCCCAGCAGCAGCAGCTACATAGAGAGCTCTGAAAAGAACTAGCTACTTAAGACTTGGGGGCACCTTATCAAGCACATATCTCTTACCTGGCCCCTCCTGTGCCGCAAGCAGCCCACAACCACTGGAAACTCACTTGCTAAACTAGAAGCCCTAACAAACGGGCACATTGGGAACTAAGCACAGACACACTATCTACTGGCCTCACTGGCCTCAGCCCAGCCCTATTTGCCTGACAGCTACTGGGATATAATAATTGTGAAGGTGTCTACAATATAAGCATAGAATATCCTGTTTGGTGCACACAGTATCCCGAAAGCTGCGAGTGCTTGATTTAAATGAACATTGCTGAATCCTTAAGCACCTACACTACACAGCTGCATCCCCTGCAACTACCTAGAGGCCTAAGCCCCGCACACTAAATAGTTACCAGGTGTGACTGAGTGTCTCTCCTCCCCCTTTCCCGCTCTTGGCATAAGAGCGGGTCATATCCTATTTCCTTTTACCGACTGAGCCCAGTGGTGGCATTCTCCCTGAGGGGGGGCACTCCCTGAAGCTAAGTAAGAATTTAAACGACCAATTGGCTATATCAGAAGTTACCTGCACAGTAAAGTCTCCCTAAAACCACCAAATCACACGCCTCTCTGTTTGTCTACTGCAGTTGCCAAACATACTCAAGTGTGACTCCAGACCTGTCCCCTCCCTGAAGATATTCTCACTCTCCACCATATTGCTTACTCTAACATGTCGCAACAAGCCAGTAAAAAGCAGAAGGGATCTCAATCCTTAAAACATACCATTTCCATCCCATAAGAGACCCTAACTCGGAGGTCTCTGATGATGAAAGATCAATATCCCCCTCCCTCTAGGAGGGAAGGGCCAGAGTTCGATGTTCACCGCCCTCGCGGTCCCAAGATGGGCTGATCACTATGGACTCTATGAAGAAGCTCCTGGATTAACAGAGTCAATCTTTCGCAAAGCGATTCGACAAATTAGAAAGGTCTTTTGACGACTTGAGGAAAGACATTGTCTCAGTTAATGAGCGCACTGACATCATTGAACGTAAACAGGAGGACCTGTTAGTTGACCATACCAACTGGGTTAGCTACACTCAGAACCTTGCTGATCAGGTATCCTCACTCGAAGCGAAATTGGCTGACCTCGAAGACCGTTCCCGACGGAATAACGTCAGAATTAGGGGTATCCCTGAATCGGTTGGCCCCCAGGAGCTGGAGAGATATGCCCAAGCACTATTCAGAGCTATCTTGGGTCCCTCAGAGGAAGCTGACACTAAGATTGATAGAATTCACAGAGCAGCCAGACAGCAGAACTTGCCTATGGACAAACCAAGAGACACCATAGCTAGACTACACTACTTTACATATAAAGACAAGCTACTAAGGGCTACCTTGCGGCAACCCCAGCTACCAGAGCAATTTAAAGACGTAGCCTTATTCCCAGATCTATCATCCTTCACACTCCAACAAAGGAGAACTTTCAATGAAGTCACAAGAGCCCTCAGAATGAACCAAATCCGCTACAGATGGAGGGTTCCCCACCAAACTGATCATTTCCAAAGACGGCACCCAACACACAGCTCTCACTCCAAGACAGGCTCACGACCTGCTGAGACTCTGGAATCTACCCGCTGAGAACGCAGATGCTGATCCGCCCCGGCCACGGAGGCTGGGCCCTCCATTGAGAGCGGTGGCTCAGGCCTGGGACCCGGGCAGGCAAGATCCAGCCAGATGATTCCCCCCTTCGTGTTTGGAAGAGATTGCCCCTTTTTCCCTGCATCAAGCCATGGATTCTTGAAATCTGGTCCATCTGTTTACTGACCAGGTCCATGCTCGGACTAAGACTGTTGGAAACATTATGTTGCCGCTCAAGGAGTGGTAACATACTATTGGACAGCTACTTAGTTCTTAGTTTACTGTTTAATATTTACAAGTGGTAATCAACAATTTTGAGGACTGCCAGTTATCTACACCCATGATTGTTAGTCTTTTTTAAGTTATCAAAATTGCCTTTGAGTCCTGGTTTATTCTCTCTTCTTCTGCTTCTCACCCAACTCTGCTTGTTCCTTTGGACCTTCCCTATCCCCTGCCCCTCCCCTTCCCCCCTTCCCTTTCCCACTTCCCTCTCCCTCTCTCCCCTACCTCCCCCAATCCCCTCCCTTTTCCCCATCCCCCTCCCCTCCCTTACCCTCCCTCCTCCCTCCCCCTCCCTCCTCCCTACCCTCCTTCCTTCTCCTCCCCTCCTCCCTTCCCTTTTCCCTTTCCTTTCTTCCCCCTCTTCCCCCCTTCTTCCCTTCTTTCCCCTCCCTTACTTTTCCCTTTCCCCCCTCTCTCCCCTATCCCTGGCTTTCACTCTCCCTTTCCCACTTCCTTTTCCCCATTCCCCTATACCCCTCCCCCCCTTCCCCCCCTCCACTTTTTTTACTCCCTCCCTCAGCTCCCTCCCTCCCCTTTACTGCCCTAATTACATCCCAGATCTGATTCCCCCAGTTAGCTTCCCTGCATCCTGGGCCCCCCTGTTTGCCAATTAAGAGCGGTTGGTTGTCATTCTAGTGATGGTCGCTGGGGGGGACGGGGATGGGGGTGGAATCAATGTGATTACATGATTATTCAGTTCCTTATCTCCTTGTGTGATCTTCAAGATATCTAAAACTGTATCTTTGACTGTATTTAAACCTGGAGTTTGCGACACTCTATGTGACACGTCCCCTCCTTTCCTTTCTCCTAACTTCCCCCCCATCCTCTCTTCCTTACTCTCCCCCCTACCCTCCTCTTCCCTTCCCCTTCCCTCCCCCCATTTCTTCGTCCCTCCCTCTCCTTTTCCCTCCCTTCCTTTTACTTTCCTAACCACTATCCAGACCCAGCCCTCTGATGGCTTCCCTCTTCCCTGGACCTCTCTTGCTTGCCATTTTTCGGATTCTCAAGTTCCTTATCTCTATTACTATCCTATGCAATTGGGAATGGACGAATATATCTCCAAATATGACTAGCTTAGAGATTGTGCTAGAAAGTTCATATACCTCTATTTTGTCATTAGGCATTTAAGTTGGATGTCTCTGTTGGGCGTGATCCAGTGCGAAGCTCCAGGGATCCAGGTGGTTTATAAGGATATTCTTTACCAAATTCGGATAAATACTCCTAGTTACCCATTCCCTCAACGATAGTTTCAGGTCCTCCTAGTTATAATGTGCAACAGAGGGGGGTGGGCACAGCTTATTGAAGAGTACTATATAAGATTCCCGAGTGTTGACTATGTAACTCTGACGTAACCCACCATCTGGTCGTATGCATTATCTTTCAATCGCAAGCTTATTATCAGACTCTATATGTAGCACCTCAGGAGCGTACTAATTAATGTAATTGAGTCTCCTCCCCCTATGTAAATTATTGGCAGGTTAAAGCATAAGGTTTATATACTGTATACAAGCTTATTTTGTTTTACGTGTGAGTGTAACCAGTCCAACCTTCAATTTCACAATTTGCCGTATTTTTTTATGGCAAAAAATATTTCATAGTCTCATGGTGCCCCTCCCCATCCCTGCATCCCCTCTAGATCTACACACTCAGTGACTGGGTTTGACATGCTGATAGAGTAGAGGGCCATTTGATTTGGTTGGCCCCTGCCCCCCCCCCCCTTATCTCTTTTATGCGGCAAGGGATAAATAGTTTATCCTCCGCATCATTTTTGGCAGAGTTTAGCAGTCTCTGCCCTATTCGTAGAGCCTATGTTCAAGTTTGTCCTCCTAAAAGTGTAAATAGGCTCTTCGGACCAACTACGGTAATAATTAATGTGTCTAACGTTATGTATTGTGTTGCTTACAGATTCTGTGCTTATGTAACTCTAATATGTTGGTCAGGAGATAGGAAGATTTCTTGTGCCTAATAACTACACTATTGTCTCTCTTGTTTGATCTCTCTTATGTAATTCCAAGATACCACTTTAAGCATACTATTCATGGTAGAGTTGTCTGAGCTTAATCCCTTACTAATTATTGATTGACTGTAAGTAAACTGTATTATTGTATTAATGTTGTGTCCTCAACTACACCTAAGTTTCCCTTGGGGGGATCTCTGTTGTTTTGGGGACACTTTGCAGATATAATAATAAAATGAGGCATAGTGTTGAAGGGTAACACTTTGACCCAGCTAGTCGAGGTGACTCCCTATTAACTGAAGAACTGACTTATGTATCCATTGTCTCTTGCATTATTGTGTTTGTGATGTTGCCCTTCAAATTGTAACTGTTTTATGAGTGTTTTGATTACCTCAATACAAATATTTAAAAAAAAAAAAAAAAAGAGTGCATGTGCCTGACAGAGAGGCTGCAGGGTCATGGGGCAGATTTCTGGCACTAAGAGTGCATGTGACTGACAGAGAGACTGCAGGGCCAGGGGTCTGATTTGAGGCACTGAGAGAGCATGTGACTAACAGAGAGGCTACAGGGCCAGGGGGCTGATGTTTGTCAAGGAGAGTGCATGTGACTGACAGAGAGGTTGCAGGACCAGCGGTCTGATTTAAGGCACTGAGAGTGCATGTGACTGACAGAGAGGCTGCTAGATCAGGGGTCTGATTTTTGGCACTGAGAGTGCATGTGACTGACAGAGAGGTTACAGGACCAGCGGTCTGATTTGAGGTACTGAGAGTGCATGTGACTGACAGAGAGGCTGCAGGGCCAGGGGGATGATTTTTGGTACTAAGAGTGCATGTGCCTAACAGAAAGGCTGCAGGGTCATGGGGCAGATTTCTGGCACTAAGAGTGCATGTGACTGACAGAGAGACTGCAGGGCCAGGGGTCTGATTTGAGGCACTGAGAGAGCATGTGACTAACAGAGAGGCTACAGGGCCAGGGGGCTGATGTTTGTCAAGGAGAGTGCATGTGACTGACAGAGAGGTTGCAGGACCAGCGGTCTGATTTAAGGCACTGAGAGTGCATGTGACTGACAGAGAGGCTGCTAGATCAGGGGTCTGATTTTTGGCACTGAGAGTGCATGTGCCTGACAGAGAGGCTGCAGTGCCAGGGGGCTGATTTTTGGTACTAAGAGTGCATGTGCCTGACAGAGAGGCTGCTAGACCAGGGGTCTGATTTGAGGCACTGAGAGTGCATGTGACTGACAGAGAGGCTGCAGGGCCAGGGGGCTGATTTTAGGCACTGAGAGCACATGTGACTGAAAGAGAGGCTGCAGGATCAGAGGTCGGATTTGAGGCACTGAGAGTGCATGTGACTGACAGACTGACAGAGAGGCTGCAGGATCAGGGGTCTTATTTGAGACACTGAGAGTGCATGTGACTGACAGAGAGGCTTCATGACCAGGGGTCTGCTTTGAGGCACTGAGAGTGCATGTGACTGACAGAGAGGTTGCAGGACCAGGGGTCTGATTTGAGACACTGAAAGTGCATGTGACTGACAGAGAGGCTGCATGGTCAGGGGTCTGATTTGAGGCACTGAGAGTGCATGTGACTGACAGAGAGGATGCAAGGCCAGGGGGCTGATTTTTGGCAATAAGAGTGCATGTGACTGACAGAGAGGCTGCAGGATCAGGGGTCATATTTGAGGCACTGAGAGTGAATGTGCCTGACAGAGAGGCTGCAGGGCCAGGGGGCTGATTTTTGGTACTAAGAGTGCATGTGCCTGACAGAGAGGCTGCAGGGTCATGGTGCAGATTTCTGGCACTAAGAGTGCATGTGACTGACAGAGAGACTGCAGGGCCAGGGGTCTGAATTGAGGCACTGAGAGTGCATGTGACTAACAGAGAGGCTGCAGGGCCAGTGGCTGCTTTTTGCCACTGAGAGAGCATGTGACTAACAGAGAGGCCGCAGGGTCATGGGGCTGATTTTTTGCACTAAGAGTGCATGTGACTGACAGAGAGGATGCAAGGCCAGGGGGCTGATTTTTGGCTCTAAGAGTACATGTGACTGACAGAGAGGCTGCAGGATCAGTGGTCTTATTTGAGGCACTGAGAGTGCATGTGCCTGACAGAGAGACTGCAGGGCCAGGGGTCTGATTTGAGGCACTGAGAGTGCATGTGACTAACAGAGAGGCTGCAGGACCAGGGCTCTGATTTGAGGCACTGAGAGTGCATGTGACTGACAGAGAGGCTACAGGGCCAGGGGGCTGATGTTTGGCACGAAGAGTGCATGTGACTGACAGAGAGGCTGCAGGACCAGAGGGATGATTTTTTGCACTGAGAGTGCATGTGACTGACAGAGAGGCTGCTAGATCAGGGGTCTGATTTTTGGCACTGAGAGTGCATGTGACTGACAGATAGGCTGCAAGGCCAGAGGGATGATTTTTGGCACTAAGAATGTATGTGACTGATAAAGAGGCTGCAGGGCCAGGGGCTGCTTTTTGCCACTGAGAGTGCATGTGACTGACAAAAAGAGGCAGCAGGGTCATGGGGCTGATTTTTGGTACTAAGAGTGCATGTTCCTGACAGAGAGGCTGCTAGACCAGGGGTCTGATTTGAGGCACTGAGAGTGCATGTGACTGACAGAGAGGCTGCAGGGCCAGGGGGCTGATTTTAGGCACTGAGAGCACATGTGACTGAAAGAGAGGCTGCAGGATCAGAGGTCGGATTTGAGGCACTGAGAGTGCATGTGACTGACAGACTGACAGAGAGGCTGCAGGATCAGGGGTCTTATTTGAGACACTGAGAGTGCATGTGACTGACAGAGAGGCTTCATGACCAGGGGTCTGCTTTGAGGCACTGAGAGTGCATGTGACTGACAGAGAGGTTGCAGGACCAGGGGTCTGATTTGAGACACTGAAAGTGCATGTGACTGACAGAGAGGCTGCATGGTCAGGGGTCTGATTTGAGGCACTGAGAGTGCATGTGACTGACAGAGAGGATGCAAGGCCAGGGGGCTGATTTTTGGCAATAAGAGTGCATGTGACTGACAGAGAGGCTGCAGGATCAGGGGTCATATTTGAGGCACTGAGAGTGAATGTGCCTGACAGAGAGGCTGCAGGGCCAGGGGGCTGATTTTTGGTACTAAGAGTGCATGTGCCTGACAGAGAGGCTGCAGGGTCATGGTGCAGATTTCTGGCACTAAGAGTGCATGTGACTGACAGAGAGACTGCAGGGCCAGGGGTCTGAATTGAGGCACTGAGAGTGCATGTGACTAACAGAGAGGCTGCAGGGCCAGGGGCTGCTTTTTGCCACTGAGAGAGCATGTGACTAACAGAGAGGCCGCAGGGTCATGGGGCTGATTTTTGGCACTAAGAGTGCATGTGACTGACAGAGAGGATGCAAGGCCAGGGGGCTGATTTTTGGCTCTAAGAGTACATGTGACTGACAGAGAGGCTGCAGGATCAGTGGTCTTATTTGAGGCACTGAGAGTGCATGTGCCTGACAGAGAGACTGCAGGGCCAGAGGTCTGATTTGAGGCACTGAGAGTGCATGTGACTAACAGAGAGGCTGCAGGACCAGGGCTCTGATTTGAGGCACTGAGAGTGCATGTGACTGACAGAGAGGCTACAGGGCCAGGGGGCTGATGTTTGGCACGAAGAGTGCATGTGACTGACAGAGAGGCTGCAGGACCAGAGGGATGATTTTTTGCACTGAGAGTGCATGTGACTGACAGAGAGGCTGCTAGATCAGGGGTCTGATTTTTGGCACTGAGAGTGCATGTGACTGACAGATAGGCTGCAAGGCCAGAGGGATGATTTTTGGCACTAAGAATGTATGTGACTGATAAAGAGGCTGCAGGGCCAGGGGCTGCTTTTTGCCACTGAGAGTGCATGTGACTGACAAAAAGAGGCAGCAGGGTCATGGGGCTGATTTTTGGCACTAAGAGTGCATGTGACTGACAGAAAGGATGCAAGGCCAGGGGGCTGATTTTTGGCTCTAAGAGTGCATGTGCTTGACAGAGAGGCTGCAGGGCCAAGGGGCTGATTTTTGGTACTAAGAGTGCATGTGCCTGACAGAGAGGCCGCAGGGTCATGGGGCAGATTTCTGGCACTAAGAGTGCATGTGACTGACATAGAGACTGCAGGGCCAGGGGTCTGATTTGAGGCACTGAGAGAGCATGTGACTAACAGAGAGGCTACATGGCCAGGGGCTGATGTTTGGCACGGAGAGTGCATGTGACTGACAGAGAGGTTACAGGACCAGCGGTCTGATTTGAGGTACTGAGAGTGCATGTGACTGACAGAGAGGCTGCAGGGCCAGGGGGATGATTTTTGGTACTAAGAGTGCATGTGCCTAACAGAAAGGCTGCAGGGTCATGGGGCAGATTTCTGGCACTAAGAGTGCATGCGACTGACAGAGAGACTGCAGGGCCAGGGGTCTGATTTGAGGCACTGAGAGTGCATGTGACTAACAGAGAGGCTGCAGGACCAGGGCTCTGATTTGAGGCACTGAGAGTGCATGTGACTGACAGAGAGGCTACAGGGCCAGGGGGCTGATGTTTGGCACGAAGAGTGCATGTGACTGACAGAGAGGCTGCAGGACCAGAGGGATGATTTTTGGCACTGAGAGTGCATGTGACTGACAGAGAGGCTGCTAGATCAGGGGTCTGATTTTTGGCACTGAGAGTGCATGTGACTGACAGAGAGGCTGCAGGTCCAGGGGTCTAATTTTAGGCACTGAGCGCACATGTGACTGAAAGAGAGGCTGCAGGACCGGGGCTCTGATTTGAGGCACTGAGAGTGCATGTGACTGACAGAGAGGCTGCTAGACCAGGGGTCTGATTTGAGGCACTGAGAGTGCATGTGACTGACAGAGAGGCTACAGGGCCAGGGCTGATGTTTGGCACAAAGAATGCATATGACTGACAGAGAGGCTGCAGGACCAGGGGTCTGATTTGAGGCACTGAAAGTGCATGTGACTGACAGAGAGGCTGCAGGGCCAGGGGGCTGATTTTAGGCACTAAGAGCGCATGTGACTGAAAGAGAGGCTGCAGGATCAGGGGTCTGATTTCAGGCCTTGAAAGTGCATGTGACTGACAGAGAGGCTGCAGGATCAGGGGTCTGATTTGAGGCACTGAGAGTGCATGTGACTGACAGACTGGCAGAGAGGCTGCAGGATCAGGGGTCTTATTTTAGACACTGAGAGTGCATGTGACTGACAGAGAGGATGCAGGGCCAGGGGGCTTATTTTTGGCACGAAGACTGCATGTGCCTGACAGAGAGGCTTCAGGACCCGGATTCTGATTTGAGGCACTGAGAGTGCATGTGACTGACAGAGAGGTTGCAGGACCAGGGGTCTGATTTGAGGCACTGAAAGTGCATGTGACTGACAGAGAGGCTGCATGGTCACAGGTCTGATTTGAGGCACTGAGAGTGCATGTGACTGACAGAGAGGCTGCATGGTCAGGGGTCTGATTTGAGGCACTGAGAGTGCATGTGACTGACAGAGAGGCTGCATGGTCAGGGGTCTGATTTGAGGCACTGAGAGTGCATGTGACTGACAGAGAGGCTCAGGGCCGGATTACATCTCAGTTGCCTGTAGGCACAAAGACCTGAAGCGCCCCCCCCCCAAAAAAAAGTGGGAAAATATGAGGACTTTTTTTATTATTATTTAGGACAACTAAAAATAAATATTAGATGTAAAATTACATTTTCCATTTTATGGAGATACACAAATACACACACCAATTGCAATATTTGTTGTAATAGAAGCTACACCAAAAATCAATATTCACATTACTGAAATGGTCATACAATTTCTATTATGTATAACAAAAACAAATCATGTTAAACTTTTAATGCAAAATATTCTAAAGAAAACCCTCTTTAAAGGGACATAAAATGTGACAGTTTGCTAGGGCATTTTATCATTGCACTAGTGCTTGCACAGAAGTGTGTTAGCCTCTTGTAAAAGAGTTAAACACATATTTAATGTCAGTTCTGAGACAGCAATACACATCTGTGCAGATCCAGATGGGCTCATAGGACATGTTTATTGACAAGCCATTAGTGTAATACTTTTCTGGAGATGACTTTGACTATGTGCTTAACAACCTGTGCAGCCAGTGGAAGAAAATATAAAATGTAGGTATTGTTTCCACTACATGAAAAAAACTTGTGAACTTGTGATCTTGTGAATATTTTTGGTACAAATACACACAGATGTTACATTTAATTTGTTCTGAAATATAAATATTTTTACCACAAAACACAAACATACTACACTTACTTGATACAAGAACAGATTAACAATGTTTAATGTGATGTGTGTGTATGTATATATATATATACACATACATATACATACATACAAACAAATATGCCATGTGAGTGGTTTACACACATACACATTTTACAGCCTTACAGTCTACAAACTTTGTTGTCAAAGTGCCCTAAAGGCTGTAAATCACAATTGGCATGTTATAATAAAGAGCAGAGCAGCACATAACCTCCTCCCCTCCAATGCCTTTATACAACAAAAACATTCATCCTGATGCAGAATTTAAACCCCTGGCTATCAAAATGCACTACAGCACATAACAAGTTAATATACTGCAATCCTCTCTGGTAGCCAAGGGGTTAAAGTGCTCTGCTTGTTATGTTGTCATTCTAGGCAGCATTAGAAGCCTTGTACAGTCCTAACCTGTTGTTCTGAAGCTTTCATTCCTTCAACAAAAAGTGTCTGCTACACATCAGCATGGAGCTTGGCTGTGTGAGGCAACAGAAGTACATAAAATAAAAGTGAAACTAAACATGCCTGGCGAATATGTTTTTTTTAATTACTGACAGGCAGGCACCCCTCACTGCAAGGTGCCTGTAGGCACATGCCTACTGTGCCTAATGGGAAATCCGGCCCTGGAGAGGCTGCAGGATCAGGGGTCTGATTTTTGGCACTGAGAGTGCATGTGACTGATAAAGAGGCTGCAGGGCCAGGGGGCTGATTCTTTGGATTGAGAGTGCATGTGCTTGACAGAAAGGTTGCAGGACCAGGGATCTGATTTGAGGCACTGAGAGTGCATGTGACTGACAGAGAAGCTGCAGGATCATGGGTCTGATTTGAGGCACTGAGAGTGCATGTGACTGACAGAGAGGATGCAAGGCCAGGGGGCTGATTTTTGGCAATAAGAGTGCATGTGACTGACAGAGAGGCTGCAGGATCAGGGGTCATATTTGAGGCACTGAGAGTGAATGTGCCTGACAGAGAGGCTGCAGGGCCAGGGGGCTGATTTTTGGCACTGAGCGCACATGTGACTGAAAGAGAGGCTGCAGGACCGGGGCTCTGATTTGAGGCACTGAGAGTGCATGTGACTGACAGAGAGGCTGCTAGACCAGGGGTCTGATTTGAGGCACTGAGAGTGCATGTGACTGACAGAGAGGCTACAGGGCCAGGGCTGATGTTTGGCACAAAGAATGCATATGACTGACAGAGAGGCTGCAGGACCAGGGGTCTGATTTGAGGCACTGAAAGTGCATGTGACTGACAGAGAGGCTGCAGGGCCAGGGGGCTGATTTTAGGCACTAAGAGCGCATGTGACTGAAAGAGAGGCTGCAGGATCAGGGGTCTGATTTCAGGCCTTGAAAGTGCATGTGACTGACAGAGAGGCTGCAGGATCAGGGGTCTGATTTGAGGCACTGAGAGTGCATGTGACTGACAGACTGGCAGAGAGGCTGCAGGATCAGGGGTCTTATTTTAGACACTGAGAGTGCATGTGACTGACAGAGAGGATGCAGGGCCAGGGGGCTTATTTTTGGCACGAAGACTGCATGTGCCTGACAGAGAGGCTTCAGGACCCGGATTCTGATTTGAGGCACTGAGAGTGCATGTGACTGACAGAGAGGTTGCAGGACCAGGGGTCTGATTTGAGGCACTGAAAGTGCATGTGACTGACAGAGAGGCTGCATGGTCACAGGTCTGATTTGAGGCACTGAGAGTGCATGTGACTGACAGAGAGGCTGCATGGTCAGGGGTCTGATTTGAGGCACTGAGAGTGCATGTGACTGACAGAGAGGCTGCATGGTCAGGGGTCTGATTTGAGGCACTGAGAGTGCATGTGACTGACAGAGAGGCTCAGGGCCGGATTACATCTCAGTTGCCTGTAGGCACAAAGACCTGAAGCGCCCCCCCCCCCCAAAAAAAAGTGGGAAAATATGAGGACTTTTTTTATTATTATTTAGGACAACTAAAAATAAATATTAGATGTAAAATTACATTTTCCATCTTATTTGAGGCACTGAGAGTGCATGTGCCTGACAGAGAGACTGCAGGGCCAGAGGTCTGATTTGAGGCACTGAGAGTGCATGTGACTAACAGAGAGGCTGCAGGACCAGGGCTCTGATTTGAGGCACTGAGAGTGCATGTGACTGACAGAGAGGCTACAGGGCCAGGGGGCTGATGTTTGGCACGAAGAGTGCATGTGACTGACAGAGAGGCTGCAGGACCAGAGGGATGATTTTTTGCACTGAGAGTGCATGTGACTGACAGAGAGGCTGCTAGATCAGGGGTCTGATTTTTGGCACTGAGAGTGCATGTGACTGACAGATAGGCTGCAAGGCCAGAGGGATGATTTTTGGCACTAAGAATGTATGTGACTGATAAAGAGGCTGCAGGGCCAGGGGCTGCTTTTTGCCACTGAGAGTGCATGTGACTGACAAAAAGAGGCAGCAGGGTCATGGGGCTGATTTTTGGCACTAAGAGTGCATGTGACTGACAGAAAGGATGCAAGGCCAGGGGGCTGATTTTTGGCTCTAAGAGTGCATGTGCTTGACAGAGAGGCTGCAGGGCCAAGGGGCTGATTTTTGGTACTAAGAGTGCATGTGCCTGACAGAGAGGCCGCAGGGTCATGGGGCAGATTTCTGGCACTAAGAGTGCATGTGACTGACATAGAGACTGCAGGGCCAGGGGTCTGATTTGAGGCACTGAGAGAGCATGTGACTAACAGAGAGGCTACATGGCCAGGGGCTGATGTTTGGCACGGAGAGTGCATGTGACTGACAGAGAGGTTACAGGACCAGCGGTCTGATTTGAGGTACTGAGAGTGCATGTGACTGACAGAGAGGCTGCAGGGCCAGGGGGATGATTTTTGGTACTAAGAGTGCATGTGCCTAACAGAAAGGCTGCAGGGTCATGGGGCAGATTTCTGGCACTAAGAGTGCATGCGACTGACAGAGAGACTGCAGGGCCAGGGGTCTGATTTGAGGCACTGAGAGTGCATGTGACTAACAGAGAGGCTGCAGGACCAGGGCTCTGATTTGAGGCACTGAGAGTGCATGTGACTGACAGAGAGGCTACAGGGCCAGGGGGCTGATGTTTGGCACGAAGAGTGCATGTGACTGACAGAGAGGCTGCAGGACCAGAGGGATGATTTTTGGCACTGAGAGTGCATGTGACTGACAGAGAGGCTGCTAGATCAGGGGTCTGATTTTTGGCACTGAGAGTGCATGTGACTGACAGAGAGGCTGCAGGTCCAGGGGTCTAATTTTAGGCACTGAGCGCACATGTGACTGAAAGAGAGGCTGCAGGACCGGGGCTCTGATTTGAGGCACTGAGAGTGCATGTGACTGACAGAGAGGCTGCTAGACCAGGGGTCTGATTTGAGGCACTGAGAGTGCATGTGACTGACAGAGAGGCTACAGGGCCAGGGCTGATGTTTGGCACAAAGAATGCATATGACTGACAGAGAGGCTGCAGGACCAGGGGTCTGATTTGAGGCACTGAAAGTGCATGTGACTGACAGAGAGGCTGCAGGGCCAGGGGGCTGATTTTAGGCACTAAGAGCGCATGTGACTGAAAGAGAGGCTGCAGGATCAGGGGTCTGATTTCAGGCCTTGAAAGTGCATGTGACTGACAGAGAGGCTGCAGGATCAGGGGTCTGATTTGAGGCACTGAGAGTGCATGTGACTGACAGACTGGCAGAGAGGCTGCAGGATCAGGGGTCTTATTTTAGACACTGAGAGTGCATGTGACTGACAGAGAGGATGCAGGGCCAGGGGGCTTATTTTTGGCACGAAGACTGCATGTGCCTGACAGAGAGGCTTCAGGACCCGGATTCTGATTTGAGGCACTGAGAGTGCATGTGACTGACAGAGAGGTTGCAGGACCAGGGGTCTGATTTGAGGCACTGAAAGTGCATGTGACTGACAGAGAGGCTGCATGGTCACAGGTCTGATTTGAGGCACTGAGAGTGCATGTGACTGACAGAGAGGCTGCATGGTCAGGGGTCTGATTTGAGGCACTGAGAGTGCATGTGACTGACAGAGAGGCTGCATGGTCAGGGGTCTGATTTGAGGCACTGAGAGTGCATGTGACTGACAGAGAGGCTCAGGGCCGGATTACATCTCAGTTGCCTGTAGGCACAAAGACCTGAAGCGCCCCCCCCCCAAAAAAAAGTGGGAAAATATGAGGACTTTTTTTATTATTATTTAGGACAACTAAAAATAAATATTAGATGTAAAATTACATTTTCCATTTTATGGAGATACACAAATACACACACCAATTGCAATATTTGTTGTAATAGAAGCTACACCAAAAATCAATATTCACATTACTGAAATGGTCATACAATTTCTATTATGTATAACAAAAACAAATCATGTTAAACTTTTAATGCAAAATATTCTAAAGAAAACCCTCTTTAAAGGGACATAAAATGTGACAGTTTGCTAGGGCATTTTATCATTGCACTAGTGCTTGCACAGAAGTGTGTTAGCCTCTTGTAAAAGAGTTAAACACATATTTAATGTCAGTTCTGAGACAGCAATACACATCTGTGCAGATCCAGATGGGCTCATAGGACATGTTTATTGACAAGCCATTAGTGTAATACTTTTCTGGAGATGACTTTGACTATGTGCTTAACAACCTGTGCAGCCAGTGGAAGAAAATATAAAATGTAGGTATTGTTTCCACTACATGAAAAAAACTTGTGAACTTGTGATCTTATGAATATTTTTGGTACAAATACACACAGATGTTACATTTAATTTGTTCTGAAATATAAATATTTTTACCACAAAACACAAACATACTACACTTACTTGATACAAGAACAGATTAACAATGTTTAATGTGATGTGTGTGTATGTATATATATATATACACATACATATACATACATACAAACAAATATGCCATGTGAGTGGTTTACACACATACACATTTTACAGCCTTACAGTCTACAAACTTTGTTGTCAAAGTGCCCTAAAGGCTGTAAATCACAATTGGCATGTTATAATAAAGAGCAGAGCAGCACATAACCTCCTCCCCTCCAATGCCTTTATACAACAAAAACATTCATCCTGATGCAGAATTTAAACCCCTGGCTATCAAAATGCACTACAGCACATAACAAGTTAATATACTGCAATCCTCTCTGGTAGCCAAGGGGTTAAAGTGCTCTGCTTGTTATGTTGTCATTCTAGGCAGCATTAGAAGCCTTGTACAGTCCTAACCTGTTGTTCTGAAGCTTTCATTCCTTCAACAAAAAGTGTCTGCTACACATCAGCATGGAGCTTGGCTGTGTGAGGCAACAGAAGTACATAAAATAAAAGTGAAACTAAACATGCCTGGCGAATATGTTTTTTTTAATTACTGACAGGCAGGCACCCCTCACTGCAAGGTGCCTGTAGGCACATGCCTACTGTGCCTAATGGGAAATCCGGCCCTGGAGAGGCTGCAGGATCAGGGGTCTGATTTTTGGCACTGAGAGTGCATGTGACTGATAAAGAGGCTGCAGGGCCAGGGGGCTGATTCTTTGGATTGAGAGTGCATGTGCTTGACAGAAAGGTTGCAGGACCAGGGATCTGATTTGAGGCACTGAGAGTGCATGTGACTGACAGAGAAGCTGCAGGATCATGGGTCTGATTTGAGGCACTGAGAGTGCATGTGACTGACAGAGAGGATGCAAGGCCAGGGGGCTGATTTTTGGCAATAAGAGTGCATGTGACTGACAGAGAGGCTGCAGGATCAGGGGTCATATTTGAGGCACTGAGAGTGAATGTGCCTGACAGAGAGGCTGCAGGGCCAGGGGGCTGATTTTTGGCACTGAGCGCACATGTGACTGAAAGAGAGGCTGCAGGACCGGGGCTCTGATTTGAGGCACTGAGAGTGCATGTGACTGACAGAGAGGCTGCTAGACCAGGGGTCTGATTTGAGGCACTGAGAGTGCATGTGACTGACAGAGAGGCTACAGGGCCAGGGCTGATGTTTGGCACAAAGAATGCATATGACTGACAGAGAGGCTGCAGGACCAGGGGTCTGATTTGAGGCACTGAAAGTGCATGTGACTGACAGAGAGGCTGCAGGGCCAGGGGGCTGATTTTAGGCACTAAGAGCGCATGTGACTGAAAGAGAGGCTGCAGGATCAGGGGTCTGATTTCAGGCCTTGAAAGTGCATGTGACTGACAGAGAGGCTGCAGGATCAGGGGTCTGATTTGAGGCACTGAGAGTGCATGTGACTGACAGACTGGCAGAGAGGCTGCAGGATCAGGGGTCTTATTTTAGACACTGAGAGTGCATGTGACTGACAGAGAGGATGCAGGGCCAGGGGGCTTATTTTTGGCACGAAGACTGCATGTGCCTGACAGAGAGGCTTCAGGACCCGGATTCTGATTTGAGGCACTGAGAGTGCATGTGACTGACAGAGAGGTTGCAGGACCAGGGGTCTGATTTGAGGCACTGAAAGTGCATGTGACTGACAGAGAGGCTGCATGGTCACAGGTCTGATTTGAGGCACTGAGAGTGCATGTGACTGACAGAGAGGCTGCATGGTCAGGGGTCTGATTTGAGGCACTGAGAGTGCATGTGACTGACAGAGAGGCTGCATGGTCAGGGGTCTGATTTGAGGCACTGAGAGTGCATGTGACTGACAGAGAGGCTCAGGGCCGGATTACATCTCAGTTGCCTGTAGGCACAAAGACCTGAAGCGCCCCCCCCCCCCAAAAAAAAGTGGGAAAATATGAGGACTTTTTTTATTATTATTTAGGACAACTAAAAATAAATATTAGATGTAAAATTACATTTTCCATTTTATGGAGATACACAAATACACACACCAATTGCAATATTTGTTGTAATAGAAGCTACACCAAAAATCAATATTCACATTACTGAAATGGTCATACAATTTCTATTATGTATAACAAAAACAAATCATGTTAAACTTTTAATGCAAAATATTCTAAAGAAAACCCTCTTTAAAGGGACATAAAATGTGACAGTTTGCTAGGGCATTTTATCATTGCACTAGTGCTTGCACAGAAGTGTGTTAGCCTCTTGTAAAAGAGTTAAACACATATTTAATGTCAGTTCTGAGACAGCAATACACATCTGTGCAGATCCAGATGGGCTCATAGGACATGTTTATTGACAAGCCATTAGTGTAATACTTTTCTGGAGATGACTTTGACTATGTGCTTAACAACCTGTGCAGCCAGTGGAAGAAAATATAAAATGTAGGTATTGTTTCCACTACATGAAAAAAACTTGTGAACTTGTGATCTTGTGAATATTTTTGGTACAAATACACACAGATGTTACATTTAATTTGTTCTGAAATATAAATATTTTTACCACAAAACACAAACATACTACACTTACTTGATACAAGAACAGATTAACAATGTTTAATGTGATGTGTGTGTATGTATATATATATATACACATACATATACATACATACAAACAAATATGCCATGTGAGTGGTTTACACACATACACATTTTACAGCCTTACAGTCTACAAACTTTGTTGTCAAAGTGCCCTAAAGGCTGTAAATCACAATTGGCATGTTATAATAAAGAGCAGAGCAGCACATAACCTCCTCCCCTCCAATGCCTTTATACAACAAAAACATTCATCCTGATGCAGAATTTAAACCCCTGGCTATCAAAATGCACTACAGCACATAACAAGTTAATATACTGCAATCCTCTCTGGTAGCCAAGGGGTTAAAGTGCTCTGCTTGTTATGTTGTCATTCTAGGCAGCATTAGAAGCCTTGTACAGTCCTAACCTGTTGTTCTGAAGCTTTCATTCCTTCAACAAAAAGTGTCTGCTACACATCAGCATGGAGCTTGGCTGTGTGAGGCAACAGAAGTACATAAAATAAAAGTGAAACTAAACATGCCTGGCGAATATGTTTTTTTTAATTACTGACAGGCAGGCACCCCTCACTGCAAGGTGCCTGTAGGCACATGCCTACTGTGCCTAATGGGAAATCCGGCCCTGGAGAGGCTGCAGGATCAGGGGTCTGATTTTTGGCACTGAGAGTGCATGTGACTGATAAAGAGGCTGCAGGGCCAGGGGGCTGATTCTTTGGATTGAGAGTGCATGTGCTTGACAGAAAGGTTGCAGGACCAGGGATCTGATTTGAGGCACTGAGAGTGCATGTGACTGACAGAGAAGCTGCAGGATCATGGGTCTGATTTGAGGCACTGAGAGTGCATGTGACTGACAGAGAGGCTGCAGGATCAGGGGTCTGATTTAAGGCATGGCATAAGCTAATGACTAACAAATGGACTGCAAGTCCAGGGGTCTCATCTAAGGTCTGATATAGGCATTAAGCTGAAAAAGTGGTTGCAGGGCAAAGGATCGGTTCTGATGTGGGTTTGTGGCTTGAAGAGGGTCTTTATGGTAAGGGGTATGATCTAAGGATACCTAAGTATGCTCTTTAACAAAGGATAATGAAATTAAATTCAATAATATAAGCAACTTGTATGTTTAATTGCTTATTCTATCAAAATCATGAAAGTTTAATTTTACTTTTCATGTCCCTTTAATTTCAGAATATTTTCGAGAAACAATTTGTGTGGTGTTTACTATATTTTCATAGATATCCTAATCAGATATTTGTTCTTTGTTTTTATAATAACTAGATATTTGTTAATATTTTAGCTTGAAAATAAGCCTTTTATAAGATTGTGAAATAGAGAAGGTAATGACTTACTTGATTACAATATTTTCCATAAAACAATCTCTTGATGTTTACTAATGATCCAAAGAAAGGAAAAATCTCTCACTGTGATGATTGATTCCAATTAAAATTGCTGATAATTAGTTATGACTACTAGATATGTTTATTATGTTTATTTTTCCCAAGCCTCCCCCTGAGATTGTCTAATAAATGTATTACAGAAAATGTATAATGATGCAGGTCAGAATTATAGAGTGTTCTTAAAAGGGAACATTAGAGATTTAATCAAATTAAATGTCTGATATTTATATTCAGGGATGTTTGGAATTAAAGGGACATGAACTCCAATTTTTTTATTTCATGATTTAGACAGAGCTTGTGATTTTAAATAACTTTCCAATCTATCCTATTTGCTTTTTGTATTAATATTAGTTGTTGAGAAGGATACCTATGTAGGCTTGGGTGCTGCTGATTGGTGGCTGCACATTTATGTTTCATGTTATTGGCTCACCCACTGCGTTAACTAGCTCCCAGTAGTGCATTGCTGCTTCTTCAATGCAGGATAACAAGAGAATTAAGTAAATTAGACAACAGAAGTAAATTGGAAAGTTGTTGAAAAGTGTGATCTCTATCTAAATCATAAAAGAAAAAAATGGGTTTAATTTCCCTTTTAAATGCAAGAAGACAGTTTAAAATAAAGTAGTAGCTAGTGCTACTGCTACATGTAAGCAGTGTGGCAAAAAAAAAAAAAGGCCAGACTGGGACCAATAAAAGACGCTGGCACTAAGAGCAGCTCCCCCCCCCCTTTTTGTTATTTAGTATATTACACTTATCAGTTTTGGGGTACAGTTAATTTGATTTACAAAAACATTGTACGTTTGTAACATCCTTCTGTTACTGTATTGTGTAAATTTGTTGTCATTAAATAGTAACGAAAGTAAAATGTAATAAAAAAAACAACAAAAACCGAAGCTATTTAAGTTGACATTTAAATAAACAATAACCGCTAATTGCTCATCAACCTGTGAATTACAGTTTCTCAAAATAGCAGACAGCAAGGCCCTGCAGCATGCACAAATAATAATGCTGGGACTAAGGCCCTGGTGATTGGCGTGCCACAAGGTGGCGAGATATTCAAAAGTGCCGACAGTACTATTTAAAGTCAGCATTGGCGAGAGATGCTGGTGAAATATTCAAAGCAGCATCGCCCATTAGCAAACAACTGAAACAACCCCTACACTTCTTAACCCCCATACCGCCATAACCCCCCAACTCAATAACCCCTAACTGCAATAAGCCCTACACGACTTAACCTCTTTACCGCCATAATCCCCCACCACAATAACTCCTACACTACTTAAGCCCTATACCACCACAACCCCCACTACAAACTGCCCCTAACGTATTAACCCCCTAACCACTAATGCCCCACCACAAACTGCCCCTAACCTATTAACCCCTTAACTGCCAATAAACCATCTAAAACAACACTAACCCCCCAAGATCCCTAACCTAACACCCCCGGAGTTACAACAAAATAAAAAATACTAGCATTACAAAAAATAAAAAACACTTTACCAAAAAAAGACTACCACCCCCTCCCCCCCAGTAACACCTACCCTAAAACTAAAGTCTCCTTAAAAAAGCCCACCCCAAAATAATAAAGCCTTATACTTACACTAGAACCTGTTCTACAAATTGCCTTTAAAAGGGCATTTGTCTGTCAGTGACCTGGTTGAAGTGAATAGCTCTTTTGCATTAAAAACTCCTATACTGAAAACAGTTACCCCCCAAAAAAAACTAATATTTAAAAATACCTACACTAAAAATTGCCCTAAGAAGGGCATTTGTAGGAAATTGCCCTAAAGTGATGAGCTCTTTTGTTTTTTTTAAAAAATAAGTAAAAAACATTATTCTAAAATAAAATCCTATCCTAAATTTTTTCCCTAAGAAGGACATTTTGTAGGGCATTGTCATAAAGGGATCAGCTCTTTTGCCATAAAAAAGTAATATACCCTATTCTAAGGGTCCTAATATGAGCGCAACCCGACGCACACAAAAAGCCTCCATCTAGCGCCATTTGCGATTTAGCAGGAGCACTAAATTGTGCTCCACCCGCAATCTAGCCCTAAACATTTAAAATAAGTGGAAGGAGCTACAGTACCTTGGCTGTCCTAAAGGGGGAGCTGCAGGAACCATTCCCAGTACCAGGGGGTAGTGTCAATAGTCTCACTGTACAGACATTCTGCAGTTTTGTGAGAGAGGCTGTAGTATTCATGTTGGAACCTCAGTCCTCACAAGGCATTAGTTGTTGTAAGGGGATTCTTAATAACACACAGAGCTGTAGTTCACCGTTGGCAGTCAAGCCATTACAAAGGTGCCCCCCCACATTATAACAGCACTGGGGAGAGGTGAAGAGGTCTGCCAGTGGTTTGTGAAACAGAAGGGGTGAGGCCAAGTATGTGCTGTGGATGTGGTTGGGCAGAGCTGGGTGTATTGGAAGTGGTGTCAGTTTAGTCTATGTAAACAAGAACATTTGCCCTGATGGAGGAAGCTGTGTGAGGCACAGCGGGCAGAGCTTTTAATCTGTGTAGGCCATGCAACATCAAGGATGATCAAGAGTTTTGGAATTTGCTTCATGGCCTCTCTAGGGAGTAAGTGCTAGTGCTAAGGTATCTCACAGCGCTAACACAAAATTCCTACTAGCTCCTAGGTACTGGAAGGGTACCTAGCTACCCTTAAATAGGTACTATAAAATAGGAAAGGGACCTAGGAGCGCCAAAAGTAGGCGGAGGAACTAGAAGTGGGCTAATAAATATCAAAATCAAAATCGGGCCCTCAATTAGCAAGTGGTCCAATATCTTTCAAATTAAGCGAAAAAATGGATACAAACCATTAACAATATAAGGTACAATTTAATCAATTAAGGTACAATTTAAACAATTAAAACATAGATAAAATCATGGATCCATGGTACAGTAACATCAATGGCATATAAAATTAGCATATGATAAAAACAATACGTAAAAAACAATACGTAAAAACAATCTGATTAAATGATGCTGGTATGAGCAAGAAAAATGGGCAAGAAAGGATGTCAGTGGGAACCGTGTTCCCTATATAAGGTGCGGATGTGCCTCTAAAGAATTATTCCAAAAAATAGGAAAAAATTTTTAAAAAAATATTAGCATAAGCTTATAAGCATAAGCACTTCCTTTTCCGGGAAAAATTTTTGGCGCAAAATTTTTGGCGCAAAATTCTTGGCGCGAAATTTTGGGCGCCAAATAATCAGCACAGATACACTGATTGGCTATTACTAGCCTTAAATAGAGCCACCACTACACACCATCCATAGTCTTGAAAAAGGCCCAGTTTTGGGCCGAAACGCGTTGGCAATTTGGTGAGCTTTTTTCCTATTATATACACATATCCATTAGCTTTATTGCACTATTGTATGTTTCTTTTACAGATTGGATATAAGGACTACAGCCAGGTTTTACCGGACACTCCCTCACCCACTATCATCATATTGTTTGGAACCTTCCTTTGAGGAAACTGAAGGAAATTTTGCCTAACAACACACATACTATTTGGATCTTTACTTTACTGACATTGTTTATCACCGTTTTTTTCCACGATCTTTTTACACGGACACATTTATATACAGCCTTCTACACAATTTTTTTCACACTTTTGACTTTTGATATTTGATATTTTGTTTTTTCTGTGTTTTGGATTATCACAGACACAATTTTTGGTACTGTTCATTTTTTGAGGGGGTACCCCCCTACGCACACTTTTTCCTATTTTTTGGAATAATTCTTTAGAGGCACATCCGCACCTTATATAGGGAACACGGTTCCCACTGACATCCTTTCTTGCCCATTTTTCTTGCTCATACCAGCATCATTTAATCAGATTGTTTTTACGTATTGTTTTTTACGTATTGTTTTTATCATATGCTAATTTTATATGCCATTGATGTTACTGTACCATGGATCCATGATTTTATCTATGTTTTAATTGTTTAAATTGTACCTTAATTGATTAAATTGTACCTTATATTGTTAATGGTTTGTATCCATTTTTTCGCTTAATTTGAAAGATATTGGACCACTTGCTAATTGAGGGCCCGATTTTGATTTTCATTTTGATATTTATTAGCCCACTTCTAGTTCCTCCGCCTACTTTTGGCGCTCCTAGGTCCCTTTCCTATTTTATAGTAAGTGCTAGTGCGTTAGGAAGCACGTCCTGTGCTTATAAGTCTGGCATCTACTTTTTTCAACAAGACACACTATACACTTGGACTTCCTCATCCTTGCCTATAGTGTACCGTTACGCATACACAATGGAGATCCCTGCAAGTTTCCTGGAGGAGCTGCGCAGGGTGCTAGCTGGTCACCATGCTGCCTTAGAGGTTGAGCTAAATGCAGCTTTTCTTAGCTGCAGCGCTAACCCACTCCAACAACCCGAGACCTACATGATAGAGAGAGAGGGTGACAGCGCTTTGGGGCCCCAGCCCTTGTACCCCACCCTTAGCATAATGGAGAGAGACAGTGAGCCTAAAGACGGAGAAGCACCAGCTCAGCTTGATCTAGTGCCGGAGAAAGATGCAACGATCGCCCTGAGTAGCGTCAATAGCTTACCTCAGGTCTCTGCTGTTACACTACAGGCTCTCTTAGTGCAGAAGCAGGATCCCATCAGTCTGAGCTCTTTTGCCGCATATTCCCTTCAGCCATGATGGGACCGTGGATGTCCCTTGGTGACGCAGCTCAGCCCGCTGCCAGCTTTGCAGAATCTGAACTTATACCTCTACATGACATTGACGTGCTTTGGATGGGATCCTGGAGGCTTGGTTACCTTATCTGTCCGGGGGCCAAAACGGAGGCCGTTACCTGTTTTATGAAGTAGGTTAAGCATCTGGACATCCAATATTCCGGACATGTCACTCAGCTATATTTACATAGACTAATGGACTCTAATACGAGGTTCCTCTGTTTGACATAATTCACATTCACAATGCTCTCTTGTCTGGCTATTATCACAGTTTTTATACATTGGATATTGGTAAATTTAGGTTTGAGGTATCTGGTTTCACTGTACTTAATTACATAGTTACATATTGCCCTTCGTGATTGCCCACATCACTAATTTTCAATGTTATTACCCATGTTAGCTAATCCTTTACTGTGTAAATGCTATCTATTCATGTTGCACTTAGTGCTATGGAGTGTGCTTTTCTCTCTCCCTTCAAATATTAGTTATGTATGTTGCACGGGCAGGTCCCGCACTATTGTTATCAGCCTGGGGGAGTGGAGAGGAGTACTATTTATTTACTCTGGTTCCTTGTGCTATATACAAATGCTTAATTTAATTTTAGAAATGTAGGTGCATGTTCCACAGTTTTCTAGATAGCTGTTCAGTACTAAATGCAAACCTTTTTATTTTCTCAACTACCAGATTAGCCCATCCCGGACTTTCATACAATATTTATTTCAGTAATCATACCTTCCTTCAAGATCTGAGTCATTATGCCATGCTTTATTATTAACTCTCTTTAAAAGACAAATATATTAATTTCTCAGTTATAAACATTCTGGCAGACCTCAACATTCGCCATGTGCAATTCTATCAATCAACCCCCTTTAGTTACCCCATTTTGTATTTGGCCTCCCCTTCTATTTAAACTGCATGGAGAGATCATAAAAATCATAGTTATGCTTTATTTTAGCCCCATATTCTGTTTAATCTTTACCTAATAGACGGGCGTTAGCACTTTTACCTTCAGTGTCCTTTTTATAAAAAAAATAAAAATGTTACCAGTTATTGCAAGTTACAAATGCTAATTTTTCGTATGATGTTTTTCCTAAAGGTGAAGGTGGGCTAGACTACTTGCATACAAGTTTCACAGCCTAATAGATCACTGTTTGGTTTCTAATGCAAACCTTTTATTGTTCTTTCAACTACCAGATTGGCCCATCCAGAACTTCCATGCAATGTTTATACTAGTAATCATATCTCCCATAATGATGTGAACCATTATGCCTCCCTTTATTATTAATTTTCCTTAAAATATAAATATCAACCTTTTAGGTAGGAATGTTATAACGAACCCCAACATTCCCTGTGAGCAACCCTATCAGGCAACCTCCATTGGCTACTTCAGTTCATACCGGACCTTCCCTTCCATTCAAACTATATGAAGGGATCTTCAGAACTATAAATATGCTTCTTTTTAGCTCCATATTCTGTTTAATTTTTGACTAGTAGGCTAGCACTTTTATTTCCAGTGTCCTTTGTTAAAGTTACCAGTTATTGCAAGCTTTAACAATTACCAGTTATTGCACGTTACAAAAATTATATAAGCACGTTATAAAACCTTATAAAATCAAGGTTTACTAATGAGATCCAAAAGTGGTCTCCTTGTTTACAATTTCCTTCTTTCGCCTTACTATTTCCTGTTACTTATGATGGTCCAAGAGTAGCCTATTGTGTCATGTAGAAGGTTCCTAAATGATTGGCATCCTATCTGTATAATGTTTGCATGCTATGTAAATTGTTGGCTCTACGTTTCTTTTATGTTTTTTTTTTTTTACCACTCCTGTAACATTGAAGCCTTATCTCACGTGACACAAGAATTTATTTTTCTGATTGATGTATGCCTTTAAATAAACCTCAATAAAAAAAAAAGAAAAAAAAAAAAAAGAAGTTGTTATTCTGGTATAACTAAGGGCCTTTGGTCCTAAGTATTTAACTTTGATGTGCACATAGGGGCTCCCATAAGCCTCTTCTCAAGTAAATGCACATTTAATCCCCCCAGGTCATCACTATTATCACAATAATCACCTGGCTATTAAAACTTATTAAGGTACTATTTTTTTATTTTTTTTTAAAGAGGGGCTTCTGAGCTTTATAATAAGTGGTCATTGGGGTCTCTTGGCCATTTTGATGACCTGTTACAAGGGTATGTAACTGTAAATTGTGTTTAAATTGTTTTATTTTTGTTTAAAAAAATGTGCTTTCCTTTTTCCCCGTAAAACACACACTGTTTAAAAAAAAGGGGGATTACCTTTCAAATGGTGAGTCTGGGGGGTTTCTAGGGCTTAAAGGGACACTCAGGTTAAATTCAATTTTTATGATTCAGATACAGCATGTAATTTTAAACTTTCCAATTTACTTCCATTAAAAAAATGTGCACAGTCTTTTATATTTACAATTTTTGAGTCACCAGATCCAACTGAGCATGTGCAAGAATTCACAGACTATACGTATATGCATTTGTGATTGGCTGATTGCTATCACATGGTACAAGGGGAGTGGAAATATACATAACTTTGACATTTGTTATAAAAAAATCTACTACTCATTTGAAGTTCAGACTAAGTGCTATTGCATTGTCTTGTTATCTTGCATTTGTTGATTATGCAAATCTAATGTGTTGACTGGTCCTTTAAGAGAGCTGAGATAGCGGGGTTTAAATAAATACTTAACCCCATCCATCTCCCTTTGAGGGACGGTAACGTAAAAATTAAACTGTCATGATTCAGATAGATAATACAATTTTAAACAAATTTCAATTTTACTTCTATTATCTAATTTGCTTAATTTTCTTGGTATCCTTTGTTGGAAATAATACCTAGGTAGGCTCAAGCACAACAATTAACTACTGGGAGCCTAGCTGCTGATTGGTGACTGCACATATATGCCTCTTGCCATTGGCTTACCCGGTGTGTTCAGTTAGCTCCCAGTAGTTAATGGATGCTCCTTCAAAAAAGGATACCAAGAGAATGAAGCAAATTCAATAATAGAAGTAAAATGTTGAGTTGCTTGGACCTTTAAGTTCTGTGAAGTGGCTTCTTTACTAAAAGCACTGTGCGGGTGATGACCTTGTGTTGTCATCTGTAATTAAGGGGTTAATAGTAAATAATGGTACTTGCCATTAAAATGATAAAGTTGAAATTGTTTTATCCAAATTTCCCAGTCTAGGGCCTGTCCCTTTGTGAGTGACCAGTAACAGGGGGTTTGATATCACTCAAAGAGGAGAGATAAAAAACTGTTAGTGAAAATGATTTCCTTAATTATAGTTATCTTATGCCCCAGTTATCTTATTGACATGAATGTATTTATTAATCATTACAAACAAGCATTACAATTAATATGGGACCTCAACATCCAGGAAGTATCCAGTAACAATATTCAGCTAAGATCTTACAGGATTTATACTCATCTCAGACCAATCAGCTTGTTCTATGCCACAAGGCTTTAACCAATTTGCATGACATAGATACTTCTATTTTAAAGGGACACTGAACCCAAATTGTTTCTTTCGTGTTTCAGATAGAGCATGCAATTTTTAGCAACTTTCTAATTTACACCTATTATCAATTTTTCTTTGTTCTCTTGCTATCTTTATTTGAAAAAGAAGGCATCTAAGCTTTTTTGGTTCAAAACTCTGGATAGCACTTTTTTATTGGTGGATGAATTTATCCACCAATCAGCAAGGACAACCCAGGTTGTTCACCAAAAATGGGCCGGCATCTAAACTTACATTCTTGCATTTCAAATAAAGATACCAAGAGAATAAAGAAAATTTGATAATAGGTGTAAATTAGAAAGTTGCTTAAAATGTCATGCTCTATCTGAATCATGAAAGAAAAAATGTGGGTTCAGTGTCCCTTTAATTCTAGTCATTCATAGTTTAATAATGCTTTAATACATTTCCATAGACTACAGGTCTCATTATTGTTATGACTGGCATGGGCACCTGTTCTATGTACCTAGGTATATGAACGTCCTTGACTTAAAGGGACATACAATCCCCTTTTTTGTGATTCAGACAATACAATTTTAAATAATTTCCCATTTATTTCTATTATCTAATGTGTTTTGTTCTCTTTATACACTTTGTCGAAAAGTATACCAAAGTAGGCTAAGAAGCTGCTGATTGGTGGCTGCAAATATATGCCTTGTCATTGGTTTTTCAGCTAGCTCCCAGTAGTGCATTGCTGTTTCTTCAGCAAAGGATATCAAGAGAAAGAAACAAATTAGATAATAGAAGTAAATTGGAAAGTTGTTAAAAATTGTATTCTCTATCTGAATCATGAAAGAAAAGATTTGGATTTCATGTCCCTTTAACTCACTGCTGTCTAAATCCTAACTAACTAATACTATCCTAATACTAATTTTATATATTATAATGCCACAGAAGTACTGCCAGTCAAAGCACCAAATTAAAACCAATACTTACACTGATCATGATTAAGATGAAAGTGACAGTAAGCTCTACAAATGTGTATTGTGTTACATGTAAGAAAGCAATCTGAACATATTTGAAATATGTGGGACAAAGATCTTAAAGGGACAGTTTACTCAAAACATTTCTCCCCTTTAATATGTTCCCAATGATCCACTTTACCTGCTGGAGTGTATTAAATTGTTTACAAGTATTTTCATTATATTATTGGAAATGTAATTAGTTTATTTAGCCTGTGTTATCCCCACCCATCCTGAAAGTTTTTGGCCTCAAGGCCAAGCTGTATTAACACAACCAGTAGAAGAAATTACACTCCCAGTGGGTTATAGAAGAGATAAGGTAATACAATGTTAATTTTCCATTGTTCTATCCAAGTATTGGTGATTGGTTTATGGACATATATAAGATAAAGAAGCAGATATATGTACACAATGTGATAAAGTAACGAGATCTGATTATACTTACAAGCTCAGCCCATTTTATTATGTTGTGGCCTCAAAACACAAAACCAGCTAATTCATATACACAAATAAGCCTTAAAAAGCAAATCTCATACATTTTATACTAAGCAGCTGGTAAAAAAAATAATTGGAAACACAATGAGGAAAAAACAATTTTATAGCATACTGTCCCTTTAAACCTAACAGGAAATTTTACAACTAGCGCTGTAAGACTAATCACGCACTGAGGTCGATTTATGAAGCAGTGGATGCTGCTTCCGACCCACTCTGCTTCAGGTCCGCCTGAAGCGGAAGTTAAGAGGCAGCGGTCTTAAGACTGAGGTGGCGGACAGCAATCAGCCGATCGGATATGATCGGGTTGAATGACACCCCTTGCTAGCGGCCAAATCTGCAGGGGGCGGCATTGCACCAGAAGTTCACAAGAACTGCTGGTGCAATGATAAATGCCGACAGAGTATGCTGTCGGTATTTATCGATGTGCGGCGGACAGAATACGATACAGCGTATCATGTTCGTCTGCACCTTAATAAATTGACCCCATTGACTGTAACACAGAACTCTTTAACATTTCACAAGAATAAAAACAAACGAGCTTTTGTAGGGACATCCATTTTACCATTCACTTGGTAAATTAAATGTATGTTAATGAGTATCACATGAATGGATAATTGTTCATTTTGATTTAATGTTTGTATTTGAAATAATTGATTGTGCTCACTAAAACCACCACCCATTGTTCTCAGGAACACGTTCATTTAAAATGACTGAACCTGCAGGAAGAACAGAGATGTGTATCTTGTTTCTGCTTCCCAATGCAAAATGGCCACTGTTTAATAACTCTCTATACACAAAGGATTTCTGATCTTATCTCTCTCTTTATAGACAATGGCCAATACTTACTACTGACATTTTAATTGTAACCTAATTATACAATATCCAATACAGCCAATGCTGTACATGTAGTAACACAAGTCTTTGAAAAACATTAAAAGAACAATGTACTCAGAAAAATAGCTGATACCATTTCATTGTATTCCATGTAGCTGCAGGAACATCCTTTTAAATGGGCTGGACTCTCCCTATTTCTCCCTTTTCCACAGTAAGGTTTTGGCTGCTACCTCTTGTTTACACAGTTTTTCTATAAAGGATACTGCAGTATTCATAGTTTCATTATAGGTGGTGGTTTCATCAAGCTATAGCAGCTATTTCAAATTACAAAATAAAGGAGATACTTGTGAACAATATACCAAACTCCAAAGGTAAAATAGATTAGATTTATAAGATTAATACATTAATAAGAGCACATTATCACAGAGAGAAATTCACAGAAGAATGTCCTTTTAAAGGGACAGTCTACTCCAGAATTCTTATTGTTTGAAAATATAGATAATCCCTTTATTACCTATTCCCCAATTTTGCATAACCAACACTGTTATATTAATATACATTTTTACCCCTGTGATTACTTTGTTTCTAAGTCTCTGCAGACAGCCCCCTTATTTCAGATATTTTGACAGACTTGCATTTTAGCCAATCAGTGCTGACTCTTAACTCCTCGAGAGTGCGCACAATGCTATCTAAATGACACACATGAACTAGCAGTGTCTAACTGTCAAAAACTATAAATATGCACTGAGATAAGAGGCAGTTCAACGGCTTAGAAATTAGCATATGACCCTACCTAGGTTTAGATTTCCACAAAGAATACAAAGAGGGCAAAGCCAATTTGATGATAAAAGTAAATTGGAAAGTTGTTTAAAATTGCATGCCCTATCTGAATCATGAAAGTTTAGTTTTGACTAGACTGTCTAGGTGACTAGGTCATGCATTTATGTCTATATTGCTAAACTTACTCAGAAGAATATTTCTGATTGCTTCTCAAAAAGGTTAGAAACCCCAGTTTTAGCAAGTTAATGAATGATTAAAAATATGAAATCATAAAAATAGCTTTAACCTTTGCTATTTCTGATATTCACACTTAATTATTCACACAATCAAAGAACAATGGGACATTATAATATAATGTATTAACCGAAAAAACAGCAAATGATAAGTTCACTTTCCCTTATGATGTATAATTATATCATTATCTATTGTTTTTTCAATTGTTCATTTTTATTTGACATTATGTGGCTTGACAATTAGTTAAATTAGCATTTCTTTAGTTATGCTAATAGTGGTATCAGCACCTGCAATGCTTATAAAGTCTTAAAACTCATTAAAAATTTCAATGCAGAAGCACTAGAGAATGAAAGTGATGAAATAAAAAAAGGAAGATTGAAATCCAAAAAATCCCAACTGTCCCGTTTATCATGGGACAGGAGATCTGATTGCTGCTACCCCATAGCTTACCTGGGTTAAGGGTAGGCTGACCATATTGCCGCTTTAAGAAGGAACACATATGAAAAATACATATGTGAGGGTTCTTATACAAAACCATTTCTTTAAACAGCCCTGAAAACAGCCCTGACATATGTATTTTTCATATGTGTCCCTTTTTAAAGCGGCAATATGGTCAGCCTAGTTAAGGGCAACATTTTCATGAATTTGAGAATTTTTCAATCTTAAAAATATGTTATGTAAACTTGTTTTAACTTCTATTTCTAAGCCATTCCATTCTTATAAACAGCAGCCATTTAGAGATGTCAGTATGAGGTTATGAGTAACTAAAGTTTTTTAATACACATAAACTAGTAACGTTACTGGAATGCTACTGATTAAGCTTACTGGATCAGTCATAATCTTGCCCATAGGAAGGAACACACTTTAAAAGGACTGTCTTGTATAAAACATATAAAATGTTCTATTTTGAACAAATTCCATTCCTTTACTATGTGCTAGATTACAAGTGGTGCTTTTAGCGCGCTAAGCAATAAGCATAATCACGACCATACTAACTAGCGTGCAGATTACAAATGAAAAGTAAATAGTTGCAAACAAAATTTGTGCTCAACGGATTAGAGCAGACTGGCTCCCTCTAGTGACAAATCAATAGAAGAACGATTTAGAATATATAGCACATTTAGGTTGATCCCTATCCTTTCACTATCACTTATCTAATTACTTTCAACAGAAAAAAAAAACACTATTAAAAGTCTGTGGGAATTTTTGTAGACAAATCATTTAATAGTTTTTTTCTAAACGATTGTGATCAACCCCATTGACTAGAGTATATTACAGTACCACATTGATCCATAACAATTCATCCCATGAGACCAAGGGTAATGGGGTGTGGTTTACAATATCTAATTTTTTTTTCTAATTTTTGGCTTCTGTGACATATTTTGCTACTTTCCTAATAACATTCAGCTAGAATACGAGTTTGGCGTTATGAGTGAAAAAGCAGCGTTATGCTTCATAACGCTACTTTTTCCCTACCGCTGCTATTACGAGTCTTGCAGGTATAGGTGTACCGCATACTTTTTTGTCCATCATGCAACGTCAGTACTGCAGTTTTAAAAAAGTAATTTTTCAATTGGACTTCTATAGCGCCGGTATTACGAGTTTTGCCTGGGAAGCCAAAAAGTGAGCGGCACAGGCTATACCGAGAAGATTCGTACCGCCATCTAAAATCAGTAGTTATGAGCTTTACATTACAAAGCTGTAGCATAAAACTCATAACTAAACTGTCACAAAGTACACTAAACACCCATAAACTACCTATTAACCCCTAAACCGAGGCCCTCCCGCATCACAAACTCTATAATACATTTATTAACCCCTAATCTGCTGCTCTGGACATCACTGCCACTAACCCCTATTCCACCGCTCCCCGACATCGTCGCCACTATAATAAAATTATTAACCCCTAAACCACCGCCCTCTAGCATCAAAACCACTATTTAAAAAAATTAACCCATAATCTGCTGTCCGCCAACCCTGCCGCTATAATAAACCTATTAAACCCTAAACCTAACCCTAACACCCCCTAACTTAAATATCATTAAAATAAATCTAAATAAAACCTATTATTAATAACTAAATAATTCCTATTTAAAACTAAATACTTACCTGTAAAATAAACCCTAAGCTAGCTACAAAATAACTAATAGTTACATTGTATCTATCTTAGGTTTTATTTTTATTTCACAGGCAAGTTTGTATTTATTTTAGCTAGGTAGACTAATTAGTAAATAGTTATTAACTATTTACTACCTACCTAGTTAAGATAAATACACATTTACATGTAAAACAAAACCTAACCTGCCTTACACTAAAACCTAACATTACAATAAAAATAAATACATTACATTAACAAAATACAATTACCTAAAGTACAAAAAATAATGGCATCTTCTATCTTCATCCATCCGGCGCGGAGCGGGTCCATCTTCAAGACATCCGGCGAGGAGCATCCTCTTCTTCCGACGTCTGTTGAACAATGAAGTTTCCCTTTAAATGACGTCACCCAAGATGGCATCCCTTAAATAACAATTGGCTGATAGAATTCTATCAGCCAATAGGAATCCTATTGGCTGTTGCAATCAGCCAATAGGATTGAGCTTTCATTTTTATTTTTTATTTTGGGGGGGCTTTTTTATTTTGATAGGGCTATTATATTAGGTGTAATTCATTTTATTTTTGATAATTTCTTTTTTTATTTTGTGTAATTTAGTGTTTACTTTTTTGTAATTTAGAAAAATGGATTTTGTTAATTTAATTAATTTAATTTTGTTGTAATGTTAGGTGTTAGTGTAACTCAGGTTAGGTTTTTTTTTTATAGGTAACTTTGTATTTATTTTAACTAGGCATTTAGTAAATAGTTAATAACTATTTACTAACTAGTCTACCTAGTTAAAATAAATAAAAACTTAGCTGTGAAATAAAAATAAAACCTAAGTTAGCTACAATATTATAACTATTAGTTATTTTGTAGCTAGCTTAGGGTTTATTTTACAGGTAAGTATTTAGTTTTAAATAGGAATTAGTTAGTTATTAATAGTAGGTTTCATTTAGATTTATTATAATTATATTTAAGTTAGGGGGTGTTAGGGTTACGTTAGGGTTAGACTTAGGGTTACGTTAGGGGTTAATATATTTATTTAGTGTTAGTGATGTGGGAGGACAGTGGTTTAGTGGTTAATAACTTTAGTATACTGGCGGCGACATTGGGGGTGGCAGGTGAGGGGTTAATACATTTATATAGGTGGTGGCGACATTGGGGGCGGCAGATTAGGGGTTAATACATTTATATAGGTGGCGGCGACATTGGGGCGGCAAATTAGGGGTTAATAATTGTAATCTAGGTGTCGGCGATGTCGGAGGCGTAAGATTAGGGGTGTTTAGAATCAGGGTTTATGTTAGGGTGTTAGGTTTAAACATACATTTTTTTTTCCCCATAGACATCAATGGGGCTGCGTTACAGAGCTTTACGCTATGCGATTGCAGGTGTTAGGCTTTCCCCATTGATGTGTATGGGGAAATCGTGCACAAGCACGTCAAAACACAGCTTGTATTTGGGTGCAGTATGGAGCTCAACGCAACCATATCGCCCGCACAAGCTGTTTTTTGCAAAGCTATAATAGCAGCGCTATGAAAGGTGAGCAGTGAAAATAACATACAAGTTATTAACGAGCAGCCATAACGCAAAACTCGTAATCTGGCTGTTTGTTTTTTTTTCCCAACAGCTTGAACATAGATTTTTCCTGCTCATGGGTGTATGGTTGCTCTTCCCATAATGGTCTGTAGTTTGCACAGCACATGATAAATAGTGATGTCGTGAATTGTTCGCCGGCGAATAGTTCCCGGCGAACATAGCTTGTTCGCATTCGCAGCGGCGAGCGACCATATGCGATTTTCAATCCGCCCCCTATTCGTCATCATTGAGTAAACTTTGACCCTGTATCTCACAGTCTGCAGACACATTTCAGCCAATCAGCAGCAGACACTCCCTCCCAGACCCTCCCAGCTCCTGGACAGCAACCATTTTAGATTCATTCGGAAGCTGCATTGTTAGTGAGAGGAGGGACAGTGTAGCTGCTGCTGATTTCATAGGGAAATTGATAGCTAGGCTAGTGTATTCAGTGTCCACTACAGTCCTGAAGGACTCATCTGATCTCTGCTGTAAGGACAGCACCCCAAAAAGCCCTTTTTAGGGCTAGAACATCAGTCTTTTTTTTTTTTTGCCTGTGTAATTTTGACTGTGAAACATCAGTCTACTAGTGTAATCTACTTGCAGTTGCCTGCCTGCCAGCGTGTGTGCCAGGCCCACTTGCCAACTAGTGCCACCACTCATATCTGTTGTAACAGTAGTGTAATTTTTAAAAAAAAAAACTTTTTTGGCTGTGAAACATCAGTCTGCTAGTGTAATCTAATTGCAGTTGCCTGCCTGCCAGCCAGTGTCCCAAGCCCACTTGCCAACTAGTGCCACCACTCATATCTGTTGTAACAGTAGTGTACATTTAAAAAAAAAAAAAAACTTTTTTGGCTGTGAAACATCAGTCTGCTAGTGTAATCTAATTGCAGTTGAGTGCCTGCCAGTGTGTGTGCCAGGCCCACTTGCCAACTAGTGCCACCACTCATATCTGTTGTAACAGTAGTGTAAATTTTTTAAAAAAAAAATATTTTTTGACTGTGAAACATCAGTCTGCTAGTGTAATCTAATAGCAGTTGCCTGCCTGCCAGCGTGTGTGCCAGACCCACTTGCCAACTAGTGCTACCACTCATATCTGTTGTAACAGTAGTGTAAATTTAAAAAAACTAACTTTTTTGACTGTGAAACATCAGTCTGCTAGTGTAATCTAATTGCTGTTGCCTGCCTGCCAGCATGTATGCCAGGCCCACTTGGCAACTAGTGCAACCACTAATATCTGTTGTAACAGTAGTGTACATTTTTTAAAAATAAACTTTTTTGACTGTAAAACATCAGTCTGCTAGTGTAATCTAATTGCAGTTGCCTGCCTGACTGACAGCGTGTGTGCCAGGCCCACTTGCCAACTAGTGCCACCACTCATATCTGTTGTAACAGTAGTGTAATTTTTTTTAAAAAAAAACTTTTTTGACTGTGAAACATCAGTCTGCTAGTGTAATCTAATTGCAGTTGCCTGCCTGCCAGCATGTGTGCCAGGCCCACTTGCCAACTAGTGCCACCACTCATATCTGTTGTAACAGTAGTGTAAATTTAAAAAAAACAAAACTTTTTTGACTGTGAAACATCAGTCTGCTAGTGTAATCTAATAGCAGTTGCCTGCCTGCCAGCGTGTGTGCCAGGCCCACTTGCCAACTAGTGCCACCACTCATATCTGTTGTAACACTAGTGTAATTTTTTTAAAAAAAAATCTTTTTTGACTGTGAAACATCAGTCTGCTAGTGTAATCTAATAGCAGTTGCTTGCCTGCCAACGTGTGTGCCAGGCCCACTTGCCAACTAGTGCCACCACTCATATCTGTTGTAACAGTAGTGTAAATTTAAAAAAAAACTTTTTTGACTGTGAAACATCAGTCTGCTAGTGTAATCTAATTGCAGTTGCCTGCCTGCCAGCGTGTGTGCCAGGCCCACTTGGCAACTAGTGCAACCACTATTATCTGTTGTAACAGTAGTGTAAATTTTTTAAAACAAAACTTTTTTGACTGTGAAACATCAGTCTGCTAGTGTAATCTAATTGTAGTTGCCTGCCTGCCAGCGTGTGTGCAGGCCCACTTGCCAACTAGTGCCACCACTCATATCTGTTGTAACAGTAGTGTAATTTTTTTTTAAAAAAAACTTTTTTGACTGTGAAACATCAGTCTGCTAGTGTAATCTAATTGCAGTTGCCTGCCTGCCAGCGTGTGTGCCAGGCCCACTTGCCAACTAGTGTCACCACTCATATCTGTTGTAACAGTAGGGTAAATTTAAAAAAAAAACTTTTTTGACTGTGAAACATCAGTCTGCTTGTGTAATCTATTTGCAGTTGCCTGCCTGCCAGCGTGTGTGCCAGGCCTACTTGCCAACTAGTGTCACCACTCATATCTGTTGTAACAGTAGTGTAAATTTTAAAAAAAAACTTTTTTGACTGTGAAACATCAGTCTGCTAGTGTAATCTAATTGCAGTTGCCTGCCAGCGTGTGAGCCAGGCTCACAGCGTATACTGTGCCCACTTGCCCAGTGCCCCCACTCATATCTGGTGTAACAGTAGTGTAAATTAAAAAAAAAAAAACTTTTTCGACTGTGAAACATCAGTCTGCTAGTTTAATCTAATTGCAGTTGCCTGCCTGCCAGCGTGTGTGCTAGGCTCACAGCGTATACTGTGCCCCCAGTGCCCCCACTCATATCTGGTGTAACAGTAGTGTAAATTTAAAAAAAAAAAACTTTTTCGACTGTGAAATATCAGTCTGCTTGTGTAATCTAATTGCAGTTGCTTGCCTGCCAATGTGTGTGCCAGACCCACTTGCCCAGTGCCACACCACTCATATCTGGTGTAACAGTATTGTAAATTTAAAAACAAAAAACATTTTGGACTGTGAAACATCAGTCTGCTTTTTTGTGTCAGGCTCACAGCTTATACTGAGCCCACTTGCCCAGTGCCACCACTCATATTTTGTTTAATAGTAGTGTAAGTGTACATTTAAAAAAAAAATGACAGGCCAACCCGCAGGTGCTGTCGTGGTTGTGGTGCTGTGATTCCCTTTGGCACTAAAATATTCCCAGTGTTCAGAGGCCACGTCCCATGAACTCGAAAAGTTCTGAGGAAGTAGTTGACTTTATAACACAGGACACCCAATCTTCTATACCTTCCGCTCTGAACCTTGATGCACCATCCTCCTCCAGCTTATCTTCGGGCACCTCTCAAGTTACCACTCACCAGCCTGCCGCCACCACCAACACTAGCACCACAGCCGCTTCACTTGATGTGTCAGAGGAGTTTTTTACACATCAGTTGGAAGAAATGAGTGATGCGCAACCATCATTGACAGAGGATGTAGATAACAGTGATATGTCTCAGTCAGGCAGCAATACAGACATGGACGTACGGTGTGATGATGATCATGTTGTACCCGCTGCTGCTTCCTTTGTTAATTTGTCAGATACAAGTGAAGTGGTTGATGATGACGATGCGTCCGTGGATGTCACATGGGTGCCCGCTAGAAGAGAAGAAGAACAGGGGAAAGTTCAGATGGGGAGACAGAGAGGAGGAGACGAGTTGGAAGCAGGGGGAGGTCGTCGCAAGGAGCTAGTGGCACAGTCAGACAGCATGCATCGGCACTCGGGGTCAGCCAGACAGCACGCCAATCAACGCATGCTTTTGCCACCACCACAATGCCGTCATCGCAGAGCTCAGCAGTGTGGCATTTTTTTTGTGTGTCTGCCTCTGACAACAGCGATGCCATTTGCAACCTGTGCCAAAAGAAAATGAGTCGTGGGAAGTCCAACACCCACCTAGGTACAACTGCTTTGCGAAGGCACATGATCGCACATCACAAACACCTATGGGATCAACACATGAGTAGAAGCAGCACACAAACTCAAAGCCGCAATCCTCCTCCTGGTCCAACATCTTCAGCCACGTCAAACACTGCTGTCCTCCTTGCCCCCTCTCAACCATCCGCCACTCCGTATCTCTTCCGGAGCAGTTCCTGCTCATCATCTGCCCACAGTCAGGTGTCTGTCAAGGACATGTTTGAGCATAAGAAGCCAAAGTCACAAAGTCACCCCCTTGTCCAGCGTCTGACAGCTGGCTTGTCTGAACTCTTAGCCTGCCAGCTTTTAATATACAAGCTGGTGGAGTCTGAGGCATTCAAAAAATTTGCAGCTATTGGGACACCGCAGTGGAAGGTACCCAGCCGAAATTTCTTTTCACAAAAGGCAATCCCCAACCTGTACTCGATTGTGCGAAAGGAAGTAATGGCATGTCTGGCACACAGTGTTGGGGCAAGGGTCCATATGACCACTGATAGCTGGTCTGCAAAGCATGGTCAGGGCAGGTATATCACCTACACTGCGCATTGGGGTAAACCTGCTGACGGCTGCCAAGCATGGAATGCGTGGCTCTGCAGAGGATGAGTTGGTGACACCGCCCACGACTTGCAGGCAGGCCTGCTGCCACCTCCTCTACTCCTCCTACTCCATTCTCTTCCAAAACCTCCTCAGCTGAGTCCTCTTCTGCTGCTGCGTCTTGCTCCAGATCAACGGCACCCCCCAGCTCCGCAGGTACTATTCCACATCCCGGATACGGCAGTGTCACACCGTCTTGGGGTTGACTTGCCTGAAAGCAGAGAGTCACACCGCACCAGCACTCCTGTCCCCCTGAATGCACAGGTGGATCAGTGGCTGACTCCGCACCAACTGGAGATCGGCAAAGTGGTTTCTGACAACAGAAGTAATTTGGTGGCGGCATTGAAATTGGGCAAGTTTACACATGTGCCGTGCATGGCACATGTGTGTAATCTGATCGTACAACACTTTGTGCATAAGTACCCAGGCTTACAGGATGTCCTGAAGCAGGCCAGGAAGGTGTGTGGCCATTTGAGGCGTTCCTACACGGCCATGGCGCACTTTTCCAATATCCAGCGGCGAAACAACATGCCAGTGAGGCGCTTGATTTGTGACAGCCCAACATGTTGGAATTCAACACTCCTAATGTTTGACCACCTGTTCCAACAAGAAAAAGCCGTTAACGAGTATTTGTATGAACAGGGTGCTAGGACAGCATCTCCGGAGCTGGGAATTTTTTAGCCATGTTACTTTGCACTCATGCGCAATGCCTGTAGGCTCATGCGTCCTTTTGAGGAGGTGAAAAACCTAGTCAGTCGCACCGAAGGCACCATCAGCGACATCATACCATTTGTTTTCTTCCTGGAGCGTGCCCTGCGAAGAGTGCTTGGTCAGGCCGTAGATGAGCGTGAAGAGGAAGAGTTGTGGTCACCATCACCACCAGAAACAGCCTTATCAGCATCGCTTGCTGGACCAGCGGCAACGCTGGAAGAGGATTGTGAGGAAGAGGAGTCAGAGGAGGAATGTGGCTTTGAGGAGGAGGAGGAAGACCAACCACAACAGGTATCCCAGGGTGCTCGTTGTCACCTATCTGGTACCCGTGGTGTTGTATGTGGCTGGGGGGAAGAAGATACCTTCAGTGAGATCACTGAGGATGAGGAACGGGACATGAGTAGCTCGGCATCCAACCTTGTGCAATGGGGTCTTTCATGCTGTCGTGCCTGTTGAGTGACCCTCATATAAAAAAGCTGAAGGAGAACGACCTGTACTGGGTGTCCATGCTACTAAACCCCCGGTATAAGCATAAAGTGCCTGAAATGTTACCAAATTACCACAAGTCGGAAAGGATGCAGCAGTTCCAAAATAAATTAAAAAGTATGCTTTACACAGCGTATAAGGGTGATGTCACAGCACAACGGGAATCTAACAGGGGAAGAGGTGAAAGTAATCCTCCAACTCCCACGACCACGCCAGCAAGGACAGAATGCTTTACAGACGTGTTGTTGATGGAGGACATGCAGAACTTTTTAACTCCTTTGCATCGCCACAGCCCTTCGGGGTCCACCCTCAGAGAACAACTCTACCAACAGGTAGCAGACTACCTCGCCTTAACTGCAGATCTCAACACTCTGAGGAGCGATGAACCCCTTGACTACTGGGTGTGCAGGCTTGACCTGTGGCCTGAGCTATCCCAATTTGCACTAGAACTTCTGGCTTGCCCCGCTTCAAGTGTCCTGTCAGAAAGGACCTTCAGTGCAGCAGGAGGTATTGTCACTGAGATGAGAAGTCGCCTAGGTCAAAAAAGTCTAGATTACCTCACCTTTATTAAAATGAATGAGGGATGGATCCCAAAGGGACTGACATTGGGTGATACATTTGAGTAAAAAAGGCCTGATGAGATGAGCTGCCTTGGGCTAAAAATGGTCCACACGCTGCTGTATTTTATCTTCGAATGCCGGATGATTTGCGTGACTTATCCACCACCAACTATGGTTCAAGCCGCAATGTTTTAGGGCACTTTCTGCCTGGGAAACAAACATCAATTTTTCTGGCCGCTGCTACAGCAACGGCTTCAACAATACCTAATTTTTCAGGCATGTGTACATGCCAAATTTTTCTGGCCTCTGATGCTGCACTGTGGCTTCAAAAACCAAACCAAAAAAAAGGCACTTAACAGGGATTAAACTGATAGGAATAGTACTACTTAACACACCACTCCTATCTGGTGGCACATTAGATTGCACGCACAGTGCCCCAAATTTGAAGTAGGAGGACCGACCAAGCATCTTTTTCCATCTCCCAGTTCCTAAAATCCATGCCATATACACGTCCCCTGATAGGGGACATAACAGGGATTAAACTGATAGGAATAGTACTACTTAACACACCTTATAATAACGCAGAGAGAGGCAACGCAGAGAGAGGAGTCTGAAGAAGAGGAGTCAGAGGAGGAAGGTGGCTTTGAGGAGGTGGAAGACCAAACACAGCAGGCGTCCCAGGGGGCTTGTTGTCACCTTTCGGGGACCCTTGGTGTTGTACGTGGCTGGGTGGAGGAATAGACCTTCAATGACATCAGTGAGGTCAAGGAACGGGACATGGCTAGCTTGGTATCCAACCTTGTGCAAATGGGGAGTTTGCGGTTGTGCAAATGGACTGTTTGTGGTTGTTTGCGGTGCGTTAAAGGTACAGTCTAGGCCAAAATAAACTTTCTTAATTTAGATAGAGCATGTAATTTTAAACAATTTTCCTATTTACTTTTATCACCAATTTTGCTTTGTTCTCTTGGTATTCTTAGTTGAAAGCTTAACCTAGGAGGTTCATATGCTAATTTCTTAGACCTTGAAGCCCACCTCTTTCAGATTGCATTTTAACAGTTTTTCACCACTAGAGGATGTTAGTTCATGTATTTCATATAGATAACACTGTGCTCGGGCACGAGAAGTTATCTGGGAGCAGGCACTGATTGGCTAGACTGCAAGTCTGTCAAAAGAACTGAAAAAAGGGGCAGTTTGCAGAGGCTTAGATACAAGATAATCACAGAGGTTAAAAGTATATTATTATAAATGTGTTAGTTATGCAAAACTGGGAAATGGGTAATAAAGGGGTTATCTATCTTTTAAAACAATAAAAATTCTGGTGTAGACTGTCCCTTTAAACGGGGAGTTTGGTCTGTCACTGTGAAGCGGGCGTAACCCTTACACTACCTCATCAATACAACATCATACCTTATGTTTTAAAGCACGTTATTCCAAACTATTTAGGAATGTTAGGTGATTTATACCCTTTATGACTTAAAACCAGACTCTGCATCAACTATGTAATTTTACATGGGAGTTTTGCCATGGATCCCCCTCCGGCATGCCACAGTCCAGGTGTTAGTCCCCTTGAAACAACTTTTCCATCACTATTGTGGCCAGAAAGAGTCCCTGTTGGTTTTAAAGTTTGCCTGCCTATTGAAGTCAATGGCGGTTCGCCCGGTTCGCCCGTTCGCGAACAGTCGCGGAAGTTCGAGTCCGCCGTTCGCAAACTGAAATATTTAGGTTCGCGACATCACTAATGATAAATTGTAAATCTGAGAACCTGCTGTTTTTTTTTAATTTTTTTTTATTTTTTATTTTAGTTTTCAAATAAGCTTTATTAGCGAAATGAGATAACAAAATGAGCAAACATAAAATTACGATAAATACATAACCATATTCAATATTACATATGATTGTTCAGGTGTACATTGATCAAGAGTCATTTCGTGGTATAGTAAATATTCAATTCAACTCTAACAGCCTAGATATCGGCGATAGTTACACAGCCACTATACACTGATTATACTATTAAGGCTATTTAGATTGGCTGTTTTTATGAAAAGAGCTATCCATATCGGATGATTCATCTATTTAAATAACAATAAATGCATAATAACTATCGTATTTCGTCGAGTATAGATCAACTAGAAAAGTCTCATTACCACAGCTCACTTTTAACACACTACTGGGGGCTAAGTTAATCTCGACTATGTAAATCATTAACTAACAAGAAAGGGAAGTTGGGGTAGGGTGGGGAAGTCTGCCTGCAGGAGAGGGGGGATGTAGAAGGTAGGAGAAGAAGAGAGAGGCGAGAGAAGAAAAAAAAAAAAACCCAGGGGAACTGATACAGCAAATGGGGAATGGAGATCATGTTCTCTTATTTCAATCTCCGTGACAAGTAACTTTATAAAAAAAATTAGACTCCTCGCCCTTCCCACCTCAACAACATAAGCTCATGTGTGCCTAATTTCCCAATTTTAAGATAGTGGAATCTTTCAAGTCTCAGCAACTTTGTTCTTCCATTCTTGTATAGTGGGAGTGTTCTGTTTTTTCCAATATAAGGGGATTAGGCCTTTTGCGCCATTAAGCATCAACAAGAGAAGTAGGAACTTATCTTCCCCAACAATTTTAGGTAGCTGGTGATATAGTAAGTAGCAAGGGTTAGGAGGTATGATCATATCAAGTATTCTACTCATCTCAGCCAGGATTCTGGTCCAGAAAGGTTGTATCCTCGGGCAGGCCCACCAAACGTGTAAAAGGGTTCCCTCCCCTCCACATCCTCTCCAGCAGTTCCCGCTTGTGTGTGGATATATATGTTTTAGTCTGTGGGGAGTCAGGTACCACCTACTTAACAATTTATATTGTGTCTCCTGTATCTTAGCCGACACAGAAGCCCTTCTCGTCCGGTCAAAGATTTTATGCCAGTCCTTGTGCCCTATCTCAAGGCCTAGTTCGTCTTGCCAGGTCTGTGTGAAAGATGGGAGAAAATGGCCTTCTCCCAGCAACAGTATTTTATATAGTTGTGAGATCAAATGGGTTGGGTGGTGCGTCATCGTACAGAGAGTCTCGAAGGGAGTCATGCGCCTTGTCAAAATTTTTTTGTCTCTGTGAGTATCAAAGTAGTGTCTAATCTGTGCCATTCTGAACCAGGAGGCAAACACCCCATTATCCCATACCGCCAATTCCTCCTGGGATTTCAATTTATCCTGCTGAAATATGTTATGTACTGCCGATTCAGCAAGGCCATATGTCTCATACCGAGAAGAGGGTCTGGTTAGAAAATCCAAATCAGGATTCTCTCTGAGAGGAGTAACTGGTGAGACAAAGGTGGATACATGAGAAGTCTTCCTAATTAATCTATCCCAATTCGTGAGCACCTCCTCTATCAGAGGGTAGAGTTTAATCTCAAGGGGTCTATGTGTGGGAGAGATCCACGCTAGGGCTCCCACATTTCCCCTCTTGAGGATAGCATTGTCCACCTGTATCCAGGCTTTTTGTGTTGAGTTGTGACACCATTCAACTAATCTCTGAAGGGAAATTGCCCCTTGATATACTTTCAAGTCAGGCACACCCAATCCACCTCTGTTCCGGGGTAGGAATATAGTTCTCCTACTGATTCTTGGCTTCAGATCTCGCCATATATAAGACTCTACAGCGGACTGTATTTGATGTATGATGTGGGAGGCTGTAAATGATGGGATGGTCTGCATGATGTAAAGCACCCTTGGCATCACATTCATTTTGACCACTCCTATACGGCCTAACCAGGAGATGGTTTTATTTCTCCAGTTCGACAGATCTCTAAGGATCTCATCCCTGATGGTCTTGTAGTTCAAAGTCACTATCTCTTTAACACTAGGTGTCAGGAATATCCCCAGATATTTCAGTTTATCCCTTATTACTCGCAAGGGACAATCGTCATCTAATTTCTCAAACTCAGCCCCAGGGATTGTGAGGTTCATAATCTCAGATTTTGAAGGGTTTAATAAAAAGTTCGAGACACTACCAAAGAGTGTGAATTCCTCAATGGCCATGTTGAGGGATTGTCCCACGTCTGATATCAGCAGTAGGACATCATCAGCATACATAGTGAGCTTATGTGTGGTGTCCCCTATACTGATTCCGTTTATCTCTGGGTTTGCTCTAATCCTGTTCGCTAATATTTCAATTGTCAGAGCGAACAAGAGGGGGGACAGGGGGCAACCCTGTCTGGTCCCATTACAGATTGCAAGAGAGAACCTGCTGTTTTATTATTCAGATTCTCAGACATCGGGGGCTCGATCCGATATGCAACGTCGCCCGCAAAAGCCGGCGACGTCAAGTTTTGCTGTGGTCTGGTATCACATATATGGTGTAACATAGAAGTTACGCTCGTATATTTCACCCTTCGGCCGTAGTTTTTTGGCCCATAGAGTGATATACAAAACCTGTGCAGTTTGGTATCAAATATACAGCGTAAGGACTTACGTGGCAAAAATGGAGAAAGCTTACTCCATTTTCACCTCGCCATAAAATGCAGGCGTAGCAAGACTTACGCTGAGTATTGAAGCACCATAACTCCCTAAAATGCCTGCAAAATAACACCTAACGCAATGTCTATCTACCTGTCAACCGCAATCCCCCACCGCAATACCTAATAAACTGTTTAACCCCTAAACCGCCGCTCCCGGACCCAGCCGCCACCTATATTAAATATATTACCCCCTAATCTGACCCCCCTACACCACCACCACCTATATTATATGTATTACCCCCTTATCTGATCCCCTACGCCGCCGCCACCTATATTAAATATATTACCCCCTAAAGTCTAACCCTAACACCCCCTAACTTAATTATTATTTAAATAAATCTAAATAATATTAATATTATTAACTAAATTATTCCTATTTAAAACTAAATACTTACCAATAAAATAAACCCTAAGATAGCTACAATATAATTAATAATTACATTGTAGCTATTTTAGGGTTTGTATTTATTTTACAGGTAACTTTGTATTTATTTTAACTAGGTACAATAGCTATTAAATAGTTAATAACTATTTAATAGCTACCTAGTTAAAATAATTACAAAATTACCTGTAAAATAAATCCTAACCTAAGTTACAAATACACCTAACACTACACTATCAATAAATTCATTAAATAAACTACAATTATCTAAACTGAAATACAATTAAATAAACTAAACTATATTAAAAAAAAAAACAAACACTAAATTACAAAAAATAAAAAAATATTACAAGCATTTTAAGCTAATTACACGTAATCTAAGCCCCCTAATAAAATAAAAAAGCCCCCCAAAATAATAAAATTTCCCTACCCTAAACTAAATTACAAAAGTAATCAGCTCTATTACCAGCCCTTAAAAGGGCCTTTTGCGGGTCATTGCCCCAAAGTAATCAGCTCTTTTACCTGTAAAAGAAAGAACAATCCCCCCCCATTACAACCCACCACCCACACACCCCTACTCTAAAACCCACCCGATCCCCCCTTAAAAAAACCTAAGTCTAACCCCCAAGTGGTCCTTACCTGTCCTGAAGACCGGCAGAGAAGGTCCTGTTCCAGGCGGTGAAGTCTTCTTCCAAGCGGTGACCTCTTCTTCTTCCAGGAATCAGCCAGTGCAGAGCAGAGGAGTTGAAGACCGATGACCACGGAGCTGAAGACCGTCAAGCTAATGTAATTCTATTGGCTATTCAAATCAGCCAATAGAATTACAGTAGCTCTCATCCGATTGGCTGATTTGACTTTGAAGGCTCAAATCAGCCAATAGGAATTTAAGGGACGCCATTTTTAATCGTGTACCTTGAATTCCTATTCAGTGTACGGCGGAGATCGTAGGAAGAGGATCCTCCACGCTCCATGGCTCCGCGGTCTTCAGTTCCAGCATCGCCGATATTCAGTTCCAGCATGGCCGGTCTTCAGTTCCAGAGTCAACGGTCTTCAGCTCCGCGGTCATCGGTCTTCAACTCCTCCGCTCCGCGCCAGCTGGTTCCTGGAAGAAGAAGAGGTTGCTGCTTGGAAGAAGACTTCACCGCCTGGAACAGGACCTTCTCCGCCGGTCTTCAGGACAGGTAAGGACCACTTGGGGATTAGACTTAGGTTTTTTTAAGGGGGGATCGGGTGGGTTTTAGAGTAGGGGTGTGTGGGTGGTGGGTTGTAATGGGGGGGATTGTTCCTTTTTTTTTACAGGTAAAAGAGCTGATTATTTGGGGGCAATGCCCCGCAAAAGGCCCTTTTAAGGGCTGGTAATAGAGCTGATTACTTTTGTAATTTAGTTTAGGGTAGGGAAAATTTATTATTTTGGGGGGCTTTTTTATTTTATTATTGGTCTTAGATTAGGTGTAATTAGCTTAAAATTCTTGTAATATTTTTTTATTTTTTATATTTTAGTGAGGTTTTTTGTAATATAGTTTAGTTTATTTAATTGTATTTTAGTTTAGATAATTGTAGTTTATTTGATTAATTTATTGATAGTGTACAGTAGTGTTAGGTGTAATGGTAACTTAGGTTAGGCTTTATTTTACAGATAATTTTGTAATTATTTTAACTAGGTAGCTATTAAATAGTTAATAACTATTTAATAGCTATTGTACCTAGTTAAAATAAATACAAAGTTACCGTAAAATAAATATAAGCTCTAAAATAGCTACAATGTAATTATTAATTATATTGTAGCTATCTTAGGGTTATTTTATAGGTATTTAATTTTAAATAGGAATAATTTAGTTAATATTAATATTATTTTGATTTATTTAAATAATAATTAAGTTAGGGGGTGTTAGGGTTAGACTTAGGTTTAGGGGGTAATATGGTTTATATAGGTGGCGGCGGTATAGGGGGCTCAGATTAGGGGTAATATAGTTAATATAGGTGGCGGTGGTGTTGGGGGGTCAGATTAGGGGGTAATAAATTTAATATAGGTGGCGGCGGTGTAGGGGGATCAGATTAGGGGGTAATACATATAATATAGGTGGCGGTGGTGTAGGGGGATCAGATTAGGGGGTAATACATATAATATAGGTGGCGGCGGAGTAGGGGGATCAGATTAGGGGGGAATACATATAATATAGGTGGCAGCGGGGTCTGGGAGCGGCGGCTTAGGGATTAATACATTTATTGTTAGGAGTGAGAGGGGGGATTGCCGATAGAAGTGTATACGTGTCGGGCTATTTTTGGGAGGCGTATTAGACAGTTACGGGAGATTTAATATTTTAGTTCGTTTTTTTAGGCGGTGGCAGTTTCTAAAGTGCCGTAAGTCACTGGCGACTCCATAAATTTGTACTTACGGCACTTTAGCAACTGTCGGCGCCGTATATGTGATAGCCCGATGTGCGAGGTGAAACTACGGGTGGCGCAGGTTTCCACGCTTGCGCCAAAACCTGCGCCGTATATTGGATCACGCCCCGGGCTTCCATTTGTAATTATATCTGACATCCTCTATTCCCATTGGTCCCCTAATACTCCGCCTGTTCCGATGCCCTATATGTACCTCCTGGGTTTATTGTACTGTAAGTCAGATATGTATTTTGCTTATGCTTTGTGTGGGTCACATAGTGCTCATTGTTGTCACTGCTTTTGATATTTACATTTTTATATGTAAAATCACTAAGGCAAAAATACCTCTTAAAATTGAAACCTTATATATTTTGGAAAACTAGGCTCTAAAGAACTCAAAAATTGCTTACAAGTCTTACAAAATAAATACAAATGCTTGCTAAAAAATTAATTGCACAGAAAAGTATTAACTATAATAAAATTTAAACATACAGGCTCTTACAGAAAATCATTTTTGCCTGATATAAAATGACTTTCAATGGATATGAAACCCAAATTCAAGGGATATGAAATCCAAATTTGTTTCATGACTCTGATAGAGCATGAGATTTTACACAATATATTCAATGATAAATATGGAGAGCGTATTGCTCTCCGCATTCAGCAAGGTCTTGTCTATGTTTTTGTGAATGTGTGTATGTTTTTCTGTGTGTGTTACTGTTTCTGTGTGAATGTGTGTGTCTGTGCGTGTGTTAGTGTTTCTGTGTGAGCGTGTGTCTATGTTTTTGTGAATGTGTGTGTGTTTTGCTGTGTGTGTTAAAGTTTCTGTGTAGATTTGTGTCTATGTGTGTGTGTCTGTGCATTTGTGTCTATGCGACTGTTAGTGTTTCTGTGTGTGTTAGTGTTTTTACCTGTGTGTGTCTGTATGTGTGTTAGTGTTTCTGTGTGTGCGAGTGAATCTTTGCATGTGTGTCTGTATTTGTGTTAGAGTTTCTGTGTGTTTCTGTGTCTTTTTCACCTATAACAGAGGAATATTTACATTTGTTTAAAAAAAAATAATGTAAATGTTCAACAAACATTAAGAGATCGCTTCCATTGAATCGTTAAAAATCCATTTTAGGTTTCTATTGAAAAGATTAGCTTGTTTCGTGCAGTCGCTCTTTTCGGCCAAACGTAAGTTTGCGCTGCCAACCGATGTCGGATTCAACGAAAAGCTCACCATAACAAGTGCATTGCCATGGTAACGCAACCTCTGTCTATAAGAATAACGGTTTGCGCCTGCTCTCTTTACCTGTGATCGCCTCTAGAGAGAAAGACACGGGAGCTAGTTGCGCTGGTAGGAGTTTGGTGGTTTGGATATTTTTTTCAGAGTTAGTGGATAGTTGCGCCTAGATTTAGAGTTCTGCTTTAGCCGTCAAAACCAGCGTTAGGGGGTATTTAGAGTCAGTCAGGAAAGGGTCTAACGCTCACTTTCCAGCCGTGACTTTTCCATACCGCAGATCCCCTTACGTCAATTGCGTATCCTATCTTTTCTATGGGATCTTTCTAACGCTGATATTTGGAGTCTTGGCTGAAGTGAGCGTTAGAATTCTAACGACAAGATCTGAACAGCCAATAGAATGCAAGCTCAATCTGATTGGCTGATTGGATCAGCAAAACCGATTGAACTTGAATCTGATTGGCTGATTCAATCAGCCAATCAGATTTTTCCTACCTTAATTTCGATTGGCTGATAGAATCCTATCAGCCAATCGGAATTCGAGGCATGCCATCTTGGATGACGTCCCTTAAAGGAACCTTCATTCGCACTTAGGATGTCGGAAGAAGAGGATGGATCCGCGCCGGAGGTCTTGAAGATGGAGCCGCTCCTCGTCGGATGGATGAAGATAGAAGATGCCACTTGGATGAAGATGTTTGCTGGTCCTGATCTCCTCTTCTTAGGATAGGATGAAGACTTCGGAGCCTCTTCCTGGACGGATCGGTGATACCCGGCGTGGTAAAGATAAGGTAGGAAGATCTTCAGGGGCTTAGTGTTAGGGTTTTTAAGAGGGGTTTGGGTTAGATTAGGGGTATGTGGGTGGTGGGTTGTAATGTTGGGGGGGGTATTTAAATGCAAAAGAGCTGTTTTCTTTGGGGCATGCCCTGCAAAAGGCCCTTTTAAGGGCTGGTAAGGTAACAGAGCTGTTTAATTTTTAATTTAGAATAGGGTAGGGCATTTTTTTATTTTGGGGGGCTTTATTATTTTTTTACGGGGCTTAGAGTAGGTGTAATTAGTTTAAAAGTCTTGTAATCTTTTTTATTTTTGTATTTTAGTGTTTGTTTGTTTTTTGTAATTTAGTGTTTGTTTTTTTGTAATTTAGATTAGTTGATTTAATTGTAGTTAATTGTAGCTAGTTTATTTAATAAATTTTTTGATAGTGTAGTATTAGGTTTAATTGTAACTTAGGTTATGATTTATTTTACAGGTAATTTTGTAATTATTTTAACTAGGTAGCTATTAAATAGTTATTAACTATTTAATAGCTGTTGTACCTAGTTAAAATAAATGCCTGTAAAATAAATATAAATCCTAAAATAGCTACAATATAATTATTATTTATATTGTAGCTATATTAGGGTTTATTTTACAGGTAAGTATTTATTTTTAAATAGGATTAATTTTTTTAATAAGATTTAATTTATTTCGGTAGAATAAAATTATATTTAATTTAGGGGGGTGTTAGGGTTAGACTTAGCTTTAGGGGTTAATACATTTATTAGAGTAGCGGCGAGGTCTGGTCGGCAGATTAGGGGTTAATACTTGAAGTTAGGTGTCACAGATGTTAGGGAGGGCAGATTAGGTTTTAATACTGTTTATTATAGGGTTTGCGAGGCGGGAGTGCGGCGGTTTAGGGGTTAATACATTTATTATAGTAGCGGTGAGGTCCGGTCGGCAGATTAGGGGTTAATAAGTGTAGGTAGGTAGCGGCGACGTTGGGGGGGGGGCAGATTAGGGGTTAATAGATATAATATAGGGGTCGGCGATGTTAGGGGCAGCAGATTAGGGGTTCATAGGGATAATGTAGGTTGCGGCGGTGTACAGAGCGGCAGATTAGGGGTTAATAATAATATGCTGGTTAATAAGTGTAAAGCTAGGGGTGTTTAGACTCGGGGTACATGTTAGGGTGTTAGGTGCAGACTTAGGAAGTGTTTCCCCATAGGAAACAATGGGTCTGCGTTAGGAGCTGAACGCTGCTTTTTTGCAGGTGTTAGGTTTTTTTCAGCTCAAAATGCCCCATTGTTTCCTATGAGGAAATCGTGCACGAGCACGTGTTTGAAGCTGGCCGCGTCCGTAAGCAACGCTGGTATTTAGAGTTGCAGTGGCGGTAAATGTGCTCTACGCTCCCTTTTTGGAGCCTAACGCTGCCCTTCAGAAAACTCTAAATACCAGAGTTATTTAAAAGGTGCGGGGGGCGGGGGAGGCAGCGTTAGCTACGCACCCCTTTGGCCGCAAAACTCTAAATCTAGGCGTTGGAGATTTGTTTTTCATATATTCTTATTGTAGACCTCATATAATATTAGGAACACACACACACATCCATACATTAGTTAATAAACACACATTAGTTTATATACACAAACACACACACTTTTATTTGATACAAACACATTCACATCTTTTTTTATTTCATCAACCCCCCATATCCCCATCTTCCTTTATTACTCCTTTCATTAACCCCCTTATCCCATTTCCCATCTCCCCTTTAACTACCCTTCCATTCCTCACTATATAACTTTATTTCACTTTTTTTTTCATTTATACATTTTGTCTATCCTTTTTTTTTTAAATATCCCATATTTTTTTCCATTTGACTATATAGCCCATTCCTTTCTTCATTTGCATCCCTTATTATTTTTCTTTTAATGTTGTTAGAATCCTTTTTTTTTTTTATATTTAGCCCATCCTTTTCTCATTTACATCCCTTTGTTTATTTTCACCCCCACATTTTTTTTATTTGCAGGGATATAGAATAGAGATAGTTAGAGTCTAGATAGGTTAGGTAGTTAGTTTTGGGGATATTTAATTTAGGGTTTGGTTAGGTGAATTAGTGTAGGTAGGTAAGCTAGGGACTTTAGTGTTAGGTTAGAGTTCGGAAGGAAGGAGAAAGGGATGGATAGGCCTAGTGGAGTTGGAGGGAGGGGTAGGGGGGAAGTAGGGAGGAGTATAGGCAGGTCTAGGAGCCGAGGTTTGGGTTGAGGATTTGTCCTTCCTCAAACCCTGGCAGAGGAGGGAAGGAGAGAGGGTGGAAGAGGAGTGGAGTTGGGAGGAGTGAGGAGTGAGGAGGAGTCAGCCTCAACTAGACACCCAAAGAAGAGGGAGAGTGGGGCAGACTGTGGCAAGTGGGGGTGGTGCTGGTGGTAGCCTGTCACAGCCTGCAGGGACAGAGGAGGTAGAGAGGGCTGGTCCCCAGTCACAGGAGGGAGAGTCTGTTTCTGCTGGCCCTTCAGGTGTGAAGGGCATGCTCTTGTTAAGGCCTACTTGGAGAGGGCACCTGAGCTGGAGAACGCTAACCTGAGGGCGGGTGTCAGGAACAAGTTGTGGGAGGAGATTCGAGTGGCAGTCAGCTGCTTAGGACGCAATTGTTCTACTGCCAGCATAAAACACAGATATCATGACTGCAGGAGGGAAACCAAGGCCAAGATGGTGCAGCTGGCTAAATATGTACGTGGGACAGGTGGTGGTCCTTTGCATGAAGTCATGGGAGGAGATGCTGTCCAACATCATCTCGGGTGAAGCTGTTCACGGATGTAAGGGGACAATGGACACCTCTGTGCCAGCTGAAGAGATGTATGAAGGTGAATATTCTATATTAAATATAACCAGTTATATGTTGTATATATGTTTTAGATCATAAATATCCATCTGTTTTTAGCTACAAATGTCAATTTACATAGTTGTATTTAATATGTTCAGCAAACACTCTGTATAGTATATCTGCTCCGACAAGCAAGGATACTGATAACATAATATTCAATAATATCAAAAATTTCATATAAAGCTGTTATTTACAATGTTCCTTTACGACAAAATCTATAAAGATTAATCAGTTATGGTCATATATGCTTAGATTTCATACCAAACACACTTTATGTATGTATGTGTGTATGTATGTATCTGTGTATGTATGTATGTTGTTATGTATGTATGTACATATATACACAACAATTTTAAATCTAAAAGAAATCCTAAAAAGGAACAAAGAGGCGCCAATAGGGTAATATTGTAGAAACCAAGGGCAAACAGGTAAGGCCAACAGTTATACTCACAGACGAGGCGGCACTATGGTATGCCAGATATCGCAGACCGGGGCCTATTCATTGCCCGGCAGACAACCACTCGGCAAAAGACGCTGAACCGTCATGTGGGGCCTTTCTGCCAATCAGGTACAGAATCACGTCCACACCTCTCTGGACGGCGGATTGACCAATCAATGATGAATCTTGCCGCACACCTCTCTCTTCTGAAAATCCCAGCGGATCAATCGTACTCAGCAAGTACTCGGTGAGGACAGAGAGGCACTGAAAGTCTTGAATCCTAAAACACCAGTAACTTGTAGAATGGTGATAAAAATCAAGGCTCCAAAGGGGTATAATAAAAAACTATTTATTAAAAGTTTAAAAGTGAAGAGCAACGGGTTTCTCAGCTACACAGAGCCGTTTCATCAGGCTATACTGGTGTATGGAGTATAGCCTGATGAAACGGCTCTGTGTAGTGCCTCTCTGACCCCCCCAAGTACTCGCTGAGTACGATTGATCCGCTGGGATTTTCAGAAGAGAGAGGTGTGCGGCAAGATTCATCATCGATTGGTCAATCCGATTGGCGTAAAGGCCCCACGTGATGGTTCAGTGTCTTTTGCCGAGTGGTTGTCTGCCGGGCGACGAATAGGCCCCGGTCTGCGATATCTGGCATACCATAGTGCCGCCTCGTCTGTGAGTATAACTGTTGGCCTTACCTGTTTGCCCTTGGTTCCTACGATATTACCCTATTGGCGCCTCTTTGTTCCTTTTTAGGATTTCTTTTGGTGAACTGTTTTGTGTTGAGAGAGCAGCCTAGATCTTCATCCATCGTTTGGAATTTGGATATGTTTCACTCTCAAGCGCACCTCTAGATGGAGTTTGCCATTTTTTTTCCTTTAATTTTAAATCTAATTGTTTGTATTGTTATGCTACAAAGTAATATATTCTATTAGACAGATAATATATACATATATTTTCTTGTAGGTTCCGAACAGGAGGACTATTAAGCTGCACCAATACCACAGCAGGATGATTCTACATTCACTGAGGAGGAGGAGGATGTCTATGGGGAAACTACCTCCTATATCAGCCAACTAGAATGTGATATGCAGCAGCCCAGGACATATGAGGTGGAGGATGTGTCAGGCCCTTCCCCATCTACCTCGGGGGCGACATACTATGTTATGGGGTATGAACCCCAGCAGACACATCCTCCTCAACACTGGCAGTACATGCACCCACTGCAACAGCTGCGCTCACAGCAACAGCTGCACCCACCGCAACAGCTGCACCCACCGCAACAGCTGCCCTCACAGCAACAGCTGCACCCACCACAACAGTTCCACCCACCGCAACAGCTGCACTCCCGCAACAGCTGCACTCACAGCAACAGCTGCACCCACCGCAACAGCTGCACCCACCGCAACAGCTGCACTCACTGCAACAGCTGCACTCACCGAAGCAGATGATGCACCCATCACAGCAGCATAAAGATCTGCATCATCTATACTATATGCCTCCCACTCCTATGGCACACCAGGAATCCACACCACCACCATCACCGCCATCACAGAAAACCTCCCAGTCAACAATACAGAGAGACAGCCCTGTAACCAGCCAACAATTTGTACCTTAGACACCAGGTCTACAACAGTCACATCAGGATGATATACAGAAGATGATATATAGAGAGCTTAGGCCGTCCAGGCTCCAGCAGCAGCAGGCTTTCCGCAGCCTCACTTGTCCGCCTGGTAGAGGCAGTGGAGAGGCTCGCAGATAGGCCGCAAACTCCATCCTCACTTACATCCTCCGTTATCTCCCTGCAGAACCCTGAATCACTTCTGTTAGCCTCACATTTAGCTGGTGGGAGACGCACAAGACACCACAGTTCCCCCCCAAGTACCTCTCTTCCAAAGTCCAAATCCCGCCGCAAGAATTAATTAATATTCCCCCCCCAAGATATATCATGTCTAATTTGTGCACTAAAGCACTTTTTAAGTGTGATTTCCATCTCATAAATATGCATATTTTTTTAATCCATATTAAAAAATATATTACAATATTATTCTAAAGCTGTTCATTAGCAAAATATTAACCTCGTTATTCATTTTTATTTCACATGATGTCAATTAATATGCAGGTGTACATTGTTAATAAATGTATGTGTACTTCTATCAAGAATATTATGCCATTTAAGAATACTTGAGGATACGTGTCTGAAATCAATACAGTATATGCTATCTAACATCTGTTAACGTGGCATGTGTAAATGTTATGATTAATATTCCACGAGCATATGTTTGCTCCTTCAGATGAAGCTAATAAGGGTTATCCAGTTGTAGAAGAGTTGTAAAGTAAATACTCCTTCCTGTTGATATGGCCTAATACTTTGCATTAATTTTTATAGTTTGGAATGTAATATCTGAAACCTATACCTATCATGACTAATGCACTCCTTTTTGTCAAGAATATTATTAAATATTTAGACTGATTAGAGAAATGCATCTCTATGATATTTAAGCACTGATGTATGCAAAGCATATATGTGATTGCCCTGATATAGAGGTGATTAATACATTTTAATTTACATCATATGAACAGACACAGACTCTCCCTGGGACCAATGCACTATGCACTTTTAAATTGTTTCAATAACTCCATGTTAAAGACAATACTTCAAATATCTTGAAGTATGTCATATTTAGCACTTATGCATTTTAGTTCATATTCTAAATATTGCAGATGTAATCGCTGCTTTAGCAGACATGATATCCTATTATATAAAAGGCCAAGTGTGTTTGTCCAAAGCTGTCATGCGCAGTAGAGACAGCACAAGGACAAACACACCTGGCCTTTGAGTCCTACTCCCTAGCTGATCTCATCTGTGGCAGAAGTGGGCTTGGCCGGGCGTGAGCTGGGGAATGACCAACATGAAGGGGGCATGACCGGACACAAATGGTTGTAAAAGGGGCGTGGTCGGGTGTGAAGGGGCGAGGTCGGGCACGGTCGCGAGATAGAGAGGGTAGACTGAGAGACAAAGAGGAGGGGAGAGAGAGGAGGGGAGAGAGAGAGGAGAGAGAGAGGAGAAGGGGAGAGAGAGAGAGAGAGAGGAGGGGAGAGAGAGACAGAGGAGGGGAGAGAGGAGAGGGGGAGAGAGCGCAAAAGAGATGGGGGAGAGAGAGAGAGCAAAAGAGAGGGGGAAAGAGAGAGAGTAAAAGAGGGGGGAGAGAGAGCACAAAAGAGAGGGGGGAGAGAGAGAGAGCAAAAGAGAAGGGGGGAGAGAGCGCAAAAGAGAAGGGGAGAGAGAGAACACAAATGAGAGGAGCAGAGAGAGAGAGAGCAAAAGAGGGGGAGAGAGAGAGAGCACAAAAGAGAGAGGGGAGAGAGAGAGGAGGGGGGAGAGAGAGAGGAGGGGGGGAGAGAGAGAGGAGGGGAGGAGACAAAGAGGAGGGGGGGAGAGAGAGAGGAGGGGGGAGAGAGGAGGGGGGGAGAGAGAGGAGGGGGGAGAGAGAAGAGGGGGAGAGAGAGAGAGAGAGAGAGAGAGAGAGAGGAGGGGGAGGGAGAGAGGAGGGGGGGAGAGAGAGAGGAGGTGGGAGAGAGAGAGAGAGAGGAGGGGAGGAGAGAGAGAGGAGGGGGAGAGAGAGAGAGAGAGAGAGGAGGGGGGGGGGAGAGAGGAGGGGGAGAGAGAGAGAGAGGAGGGGGGAAAAGAGAGAGAGGAGGGGGAGAGAGAGAGAGAGAGGAGGGGGTAGAGAGAGAGAGGAGGGGGGGAGAGAGAGAGGAGGGGGGAGAGAAAGAGGAGGGGGGAGAGAGAGAGGAGGGGGAGAGAGAGAGAGAGAGAGGAGGGGGGAGAGAGAGAGTAGGGGAGAGAGAGAGAGAGAGTAGGGGGGAGAGAGAGGAGAAGGGGAGAGAGAGGAGGGGAGAGAGAGAGAGAGAGGAGGGGAGAGAGAGAGAGAGAGATAGGAGGGGAGAGAGAGACAGAGGAGGGGAGAGAGGAGAGGGGGAGAGAGCGCAAAAGAGATGGGGGAGAGAGAGAGAGAGCAAAAGAGAGGGGGAAAGAGAGAGAGTAAAAGAGGGTGGAGAGAGAGCACAAAAGAGAGGGGGGAGAGAGAGAGAGCGAAAGAGAAGGGGGGAGAGAGCGCAAAAGAGAAGGGGAGAGAGAGAACACAAATGAGAGGAGCAGAGAGAGAGAGCAAAAGAGGGGGAGAGAGAGAGAGCACAAAAGAGGAGAGGGGAGAGAGAGAGGAGGGGAGAGAGAGAGGAGGGGGGAGAGAGAGAGGAGGGGAGGAGACAAAGAGGAGGGGGGGAGAGAGAGAGGAGGGGGGAGAGAGAGGAGGGGGGAGAGAGAGAGGAGGGGAGGAGACAAAGAGGAGGGGGGGAGAGAGAGAGAGAGAGAGAGAGAGAGAGGAGGGGGAGAGAGGAGGGGGGAGAGAGAGAGAGAGAGAGAGAGAGAGAGAGGGGGAAAGAGAGAGAGTAAAAGAGGGGGGAGAGAGAGCACAAAAGAGAGGGGGGAGAGAGAGAGAGCAAAAGAGAAGGGGGGAGAGAGCGCAAAAGAGAAGGGGAGAGAGAGAACACAAATGAGAGGAGCAGAGAGAGAGAGAGCAAAAGAGGGGGAGAGAGAGAGAGCACAAAAGAGAGAGGGGAGAGAGAGAGGAGGGGGGAGAGAGAGAGGAGGGGAGGAGACAAAGAGGAGGGGGGGAGAGAGAGAGGAGGGGGGAGAGAGGAGGGGGGGAGAGAGAGGAGGGGGGAGAGAGAAGAGGGGGAGAGAGAGAGAGAGAGAGAGAGGAGGGGGAGAGAGAGAGGAGGGGGGAGAGAGAGAGGAGGGGGGAGAGAGAGAGAGAGAGGAGGGGAGGAGAGAGAGAGGAGGGGGAGAGAGAGAGAGAGAGAGAGGAGGGGGGGGAGAGAGGAGGGGGAGAGAGAGAGAGAGGAGGGGGGAAAAGAGAGAGAGGAGGGGGAGAGAGAGAGAGAGAGGAGGGGGTAGAGAGAGAGAGGAGGGGGGGAGAGAGAGAGGAGGGGGGAGAGAAAGAGGAGGGGGGAGAGAGAGAGGAGGGGGAGAGAGAGAGAGAGAGAGAGAGGAGGGGGGAGAGAGAGAGTAGGGGAGAGAGAGAGAGAGAGTAGGGGGGAGAGAGAGGAGAAGGGGAGAGAGAGGAGGGGAGAGAGAGAGAGAGAGAGAGGAGGGGAGAGAGAGAGAGAGAGATAGGAGGGGAGAGAGAGACAGAGGAGGGGAGAGAGGAGAGGGGGAGAGAGCGCAAAAGAGATGGGGGAGAGAGAGAGAGCAAAAGAGAGGGGGAAAGAGAGAGAGTAAAAGAGGGTGGAGAGAGAGCACAAAAGAGAGGGGGGAGAGAGAGAGAGCGAAAGAGAAGGGGGGAGAGAGCGCAAAAGAGAAGGGGAGAGAGAGAACACAAATGAGAGGAGCAGAGAGAGAGAGCAAAAGAGGGGGAGAGAGAGAGAGCACAAAAGAGGAGAGGGGAGAGAGAGAGGAGGGGAGAGAGAGAGGAGGGGGGAGAGAGAGAGGAGGGGAGGAGACAAAGAGGAGGGGAGGAGAGAGAGAGGAGGGGGAGAGAGAGAGAGGAGGGGGGGAGAGAGGAGGGGGAGAGAGAGAGGAGGGGGGAAAAGAGAGAGAGGAGGGGGAGAGAGAGAGAGGAGGGGGTAGAGAGAGAGAGGAGGGGGGAGAGAGAGAGAGGAGGGGGGAGAGAAAGAGGAGGTGGGAGAGAGAGAGAGAGGAGGGGAGGAGAGAGAGAGGAGGGGGAGAGAGAGAGGAGGGGGAGAGAGAGAGAGGAGGGGGAGAGAGAGAGGAGGGGGGAAAAGAGAGAGAGGAGGGGGAGAGAGAGAGAGGAGGGGGTAGAGAGAGAGAGAGGAGGGGGGAGAGAGAGAGGAGGGGGGAGAGAAAGAGGAGGGGGGAGAGAGAGGAGGGGAGGAGAGAGAGAGGAGGGGGAGAGAGAGAGAGAGAGGAGGGGGGGAGAGAGGAGGGGGAGAGAGAGAGGAGGGGGGAAAAGAGAGAGAGGAGGGGGAGAGAGAGAGAGGAGGGGGTAGAGAGAGAGAGGAGGGGGGAGAGAGAGAGGAGGGGGGAGAGAAAGAGGAGGGGGGGAGAGAGAGAGGAGGGGGAGAGAGAGAGAGAGGAGGGGGGAGAGAGAGAGTAGGGGAGAGAGAGAGAGAGAGAGAGAGAGAGAGGGGGGGGGAGAGAGAGAGAGGAGGGGGGAGAGAGAGAGAGGAGGGGGAGAGATGAGGAGGGGGGGAGAGAGAGAGGGGGGGAGAGAGAGAGAGGAGGGGGGAGGGAGAGAGAGAGAAGGGGGGGAGAGAAAGAGGGGAGATAGAGGGGGGGAGAGAGCTCAAAAGAGAGGGGGAGAGAGCACAAAAGAGATGGGGGATCGAGAGGGGGGTGGAGAGAGAGAGGGGAGAGAGAGGGGGGGAGAGAGAGCTCAAAAGAGAGGGAGAGAGAGAGCGCAAAAGAGATGGGGGAGAGAGAGAGCTCAAAAGAGAGGGGAGAGAGAGCGCAAAAGATGTGGGGGAGAGAGAGAGAGCAAAAGAGGGGGGGAAAGAGTGTGAAGAGAGGGGGAGAGAGCGCAAAAGAGAGGGGGAGAGAGAGCGCAAAAGAGAGGGGGGAGAGAGAGAAAGAGCAAAAGAGGGGGAGAGAGAGAGAGCACAAAAGAGAGGGGGGAGAGAGAGAGAGGGGGGAAAGAAAGAGGGGGAGAGAGAGAGGGGGGAGAGAGAGCTAAAAAAAGAGGGGGAGAGAGAGCGCAAAAGAGATGGGGGAGAGAGAGCTCAAAAGAGAGGGGGAGAGAGAGCGCAAAAGAGATGGGGGAGAGAGAGAGCTCAAAAGAGAGGGGAGAGAGAGCGCAAAAGAGATGGGGGAGAGAGAGAGAGAGCAAAAGAGGGGGGGAAAGAGTGTGAAGAGAGGGGGAGAGAGCGCAAAAGAGAGGGGGAGAGAGAGCGCAAAAGAGAGGGGGGAGAGAGAGAAAGAGCAAAAGAGGGGGAGAGAGAGAGAGCACAAAAGAGAGGGGGGAGAGAGAGAGAGGGGGGGAAAGAAAGAGGGGGAGAGAGAGAGGGGGGAGAGAGAGCTAAAAAAAGAGGGGGAGAGAGAGCGCAAAAGAGATGGGGGAGAGAGAGCTCAAAAGAGATGGGGAGAGAGAGCACAAAAGAGATGGGGGAGAGAGAGCACAAAAGAGATGGGAGAGAGAGAGCGCAAAAGAGATGGGGAGAGAGAGAGAAAAATGAGAGGGGCAGAGAGAGCGCAAAAGAGAAGAGGGGAGGGAAAGAGCAAAAGAGAGGGGAGAGAGAGAGCACAAAAGAGAGGGGGGAGAGAGAGAGCGCCAAAGAGAAGGGGGAGAGAGCGCAAAAGAGAGGGGGAGATAGCTCAAAAGAGAGGGGGAGAAAGAGCAAAAGAGAGGGGGGAGAGAGATCAAAAGAGAGGGGGAGGGAGAGAGCGCAAGGGGTGGGACTGCTGTACTGCAAAAAATGGCCCGTGTGAATGGGCTTTAGGACTAGTTACATATATTCTATAAATATTAGTACTATGCCACATTATACTTTAATGTGTCATCGTTTTGTATTGAATAAATATATTCAATGATTTTCACATTGAAAATTACATTTGAATGAGGGTAAATCTGTAATAATAAAACTCATCTTTATTATAAACAACTTAATTCCTTTGCCTTATTTTTCTATTTTATTTTCTATCAGGTTACCATGTCATTCAACTGTGCAATCTCAGGGGATTGTATGTATTGATAATATATGTTTATTTTAAGGATTAGGGGCCCAAACCAATATGCAGCGTCGCCCGCAAAAGCCGGCAACGCCAAATTTTGCGCTGGTTTGGTATCACATATACGGCGTAGCATACAACGTACGCGCGTATATTTCTGCCTTCGCCAGTATTATTTTTACCCATAGACATACAAAACACGCGCAGTTTGGTATCCAATATACAGCGTAAAGACTTATGCGCTCAGAATTCAGAAAATCTACTCCATTCTCATCTCACCACAAATTGCAGGCACAGGAACCCTTGCACTGACTAAAAAAACAACGTAACTCTCTGAAGGCCCAACAAATGCATGCTCAACAACATACATATCAGCAGCAAACCTCAAACAGTTAAACCTCTTCTAAGCATTCTTAATTCCTACCCCTGCAAGTGTGTCAAACCAATCACAAACAGCACAACCTCTCACCTGCAGCCTTAAAACACCTGGCAATGCACACCCTCATTAGCCATCATGTTTCCCCTGCATTTTCTGCAACAAATACACAGACAGCATCATGGGGCACAAGGGGTACTGGAAGCCCTTTAAGCCCCTGTTGGAGGATGCACCTGCTGCTGAGGTCCCTGATCATGGTGCTGTAGCCATCCCTGCTCCTGCTGCTCTCCCTGCTCCTCCTGCTGTTGTCCCTGTTCCTGGTGCTGCCCCTGCTGCTGTTGTTGCTGCAGCTGGTCATAGGCCAGCAGGGCCTATAAGACGTCGGCCTCAGCAGAGGGGAAGAGCAAGGGCACCAAGGATACACAAGGTTAGGGTCACCCTGTTTGGGTTTAGGATGACAGAAGTGGAGGTCAGGGAAAAGTATCGCTTGACTTCTGCAAGCCTCATTGACCTATATGAGGTCTTGAAGGATAATATTGACCCTCAAGCGAATAGGAACCGAGCTCTGACTGGTATGCAGAAGCTGTTGTGTGTTGTACACTTCTTGGCATCCGGCTCATTCCAGTCAACAGAGGGCCTTATGTCTGGCCTAGCGCAGTCTACCTTCTCCAGGATTCTAGGGGAGGTTTTGACTGCTCTAGATAACCAGACACAGCGATACATTAATTTCCTCCGTACCCCCCAGGAATGGAACCGTCTTAAACAAGGCTTCTATCGACTGGGGGGTATTCCCAATGTCATGGGGCAATTGATTGCACACATGTGCGTATCGTGGGCCCACATGAGGAGCCAATCCTCTATATTAACAGGAAAGGGTTTTATTCCTTGATTTGCTAGATGGTCTGCGATACCACTCTGAAATTCACACATGTGTATGCAGGCTTTCCAGGTAGTGCACATGATTCCTACATCCTGCGCCAGACCTCCTTATTCCAGCTTTTCGAATCTGGCACACTCTCGGGAGGATGGCTGCTTGGTGAGTACCTTCATTCTGTCTGTATATTTCTACTAAAGGGACACTAAACACAAAATAATTATCTTATGTTTCAGATAGAGAATACAATGTTAAACAACAGTACAATTTACCTCTATTATCTCATTTGATTTATTCTTTAGATATCCTTTGTTTAAGAAATAGCAATGCACATAGATGAGCCAATCATATGAGGCATCTATGTGCAGCCACCAATCAGTAGCTAATGAGCATATCTAATATGCTTGTCAGCGAATGATATTAAGAGAATGGAGAAAATTACATAATAGAAGTAAATTATAAAGTTGACTAAAATTGCAGCTTCTTTTTAAGTCATGAAAGAAGAAATGTGTGTTTCATGTCCCTTTAAAGGGACAGTATACTATAAATAGTTTTTCACTTAAAGGACATTTTCTTAAAGGGACAGTCTACACCAGAATTTTTATTGTTTTAAAAGATAGATAATCCCTTTATTACCCATTCCGCAGTTTTGCATAACCAACACAGTTAGAATAATATACTTTTAACCTCTGTGATTATCTTGTATCTAAGCCTCTGCAAACTGCCCCTTTATTTCAGTTCTTTTGACAGACTTGCAGTTTAGCCAATCAGTGCCTGCTCCCAGATAACTTCACGTGCACGAGTACAGTGTTATCTATATGAATTACGTGAACTAACACCCTCTAGTGGTGAAAAACTGTTAAAATGCATTCTGAAAAAATGTGGCCTTCAAGGTCTAAGAAATTAGCATATGAAACTCCTAGGTTAAGCTTGCAACTAAGAATACCAAGAGAACAAAGCAAAGTTGGTGATAAAAGTAAATTGAAAAATTGTTTAAAACTACATGCTCTATCTGAATCACAAAATAAATAATTTGGGTTCAGTGTCCCTTTAACTTTGTTTGGATTCGTATAAAAGTAGATAGCTTACAATGCACCAATTTAATGTTTTTGAAAAAAATATCTTTTAAATGAAATCCATGTTATGTCCCTTTAAGCACATGATGAACCTGTAGTAATCAGAATACATATGTTACATGACAGGTGACGCAGGGTACGGCTACAGACCATGGCTGTTAACCCCCTTGGTGCACCCCCTTACAGAGCCACAACTCAGGTACCAGGAGACCCACATACGGACCTGAAATGTCATCAAAAGGAGCTTTGGCCTGCTCAAAACCAGATTCAGGTGTCTGGATTTGACAGGTGGAGCTTTACAGTATAACCCCAACAAAGTGTGTTCCATTGTCAATGCATGTTGTTTTCTACACAACATTGCTGTGGACACACGTATATTGGGGGACATGGAACCAGAAGAACAACAGCTGGTTCCTGTACCTGAGGATGTGGACAGGGGGACAATGAGGGGGAATGAAGTGAGGGACTTTGTGATCCGTGAATACTTCACCTGTAAGTTGCTTGTTCATAAGTACAGTAAACCGTAACATTCACATGTATTATGATGTTTGACTGTCCTCACCAACCATTTCATGTGTATATATCATGTCTTGCAGAATTACATACTGCGGATTTCCACTGCATGTAAGTGAAACTACTACATCCCAACCCCCTTCCCTTAACCACCCTAATTACTGAAAATGTCTCATTTGTTTAATTGATGTTTAGGTCACTATGATTTATTGACTATCATTAAGAAGAATGAAAATGTTTATACCTTATGTTCACACCTTCTGTAAATAAATTATTATTTAGATATACCCATGTGTCAATTTATATTCGATGTGAGAAACCTTGATTTACATCTTATAAGTGAATATTACTATATGTACCCTTCATACACAACTATGTGATGTGGTTTATAGAACATGAATATGTCATAAACATGATAATATGACCTTTTTTGGGCCATTTCCACACAGGTCTTATTATATATTTTAACAATATTACTGTACTAAAACACACCTCACATGGATGTGGATGACAAATATATGGTAAATAACAGAGGACAAGATTTATGGTGAACTATAAGAATATTTATTTCTTTTTTGGCTTCTTGTATGAGGGAGCTGAGGTGGCTGTAGTGGATTTTCTTGTTCACCTGGTTTGAGAGGATTGTTCTGTTTCTGCTGGTGTGCTGGCCACAGATGATAGGCTGGAGGCAGTGTCCTGCTGGTGTGTAAAGTGCTCAACCAACACACCCAAGAGTTGGTTTTGTTCCCGCCATCTGTTGTCAATCTGCATCTGCATATCAGAAATAACTCTCATCATCTGCGACTGGTTTTGTACTATACCATTTAATGATGCTGCCATGTCGCTCTGCAGCTCTATGGTACGCTGGAGTAACCTCTGTTGGCTCCTGTGAAACCTGTGTTGGCCTTTTTGTCTGCTCTCACAGCTTGTTATGAGCCTCCTCAGGAGTGAAATGTATTCCTCGCCCAGGGGAGAATACAGTGGATCTACAGGCTCTTGAGCAGCAGTGATTATAGGTGCAGGTTCAGTTCTATCTGCTGGTGCATCATGGCCAACTTCAGCTGCTGGTGCATCATGGCCAACTTCATCTGCTGGTGCATCATGGCCATCTTCAACTGCTGGTGCATCATGGCCAACTTCAGCTGCTGGTGCTTCAGGGACAACTTCAGCTGCTGGTGCATCATGGCCATCTTCAGCTGCTGGTGCTTCATGGCCAACTTCAGCTGCTGGTGCTTCAGGGACAACTTCAGCTGCTGGTGCTTCAGGGACAACTTCAGCTATATGCTCATCTGAGGATGGTGGAGCTCTCCCGAGGGAAGAGGGTGGTGGAGCTCTCCCAAGGGAAGAGGATGGTGGAGCTCTCCCTAGGGAAGTGGATGGTGGAGCTCTCAGGCTGGATTGGTAGTCCCATTGACGACTAGTGTGTGACCACTCAGCCTGTCCAGTTTGCATTTCTTGCGACATCCCCTGTGTGTAAAAGCCATGCCTGGCCTGATATTGTGTTGGGGGGGGGGGGTAAAGACATGGACCCTTCATGGCTGACTTGGCTCCCCCTCAAAGCCAAAATAATATTCCTCAGGCCAGGTATCTTGCCAGGGGTCGTATGCCAATGGTGGTGGCATCACTTCTGGGTCCTCAACTGAGGCAATCCAACCCTGCTCATGCCTGGGAGCATACTGTCCATGTTGCTGCCTGAAGACTGGTGGTGGAGGTGGCTGTATGCCTGTGACTGGTGGTGGAGGTGGCGGTTTGCCTGTTAGCAGCCTGGTGACAGGAGGTTCTGTGGAGGAGTCAAATGATGATAGGGATTAGTACAGTCATATATATATGTCCATGTGGGCATACAATGTACATTGATACATGCTAGGGACAATACTCATTCTCATGTCAAACTGTATAACATGCATGTGCACAATGGATTTTAATCTGCACAGTATTCAGGTATGTGTTTCATACAATAGTTATGTGTACATGTCAGTGATGGAGAAAATTTGTTATTTAATTGAAACTATGTGCACACAATTTACTTTAGCCTGATGTAGGCACAGAACCTGCTTTCTGAGCTAAAAGTATTGTGATGGCTATAGTGTCAATTTACTGAAAACTCAACATGTGGCTTGTGGCCTGTGTTACTCTGAGACATGTTAGTATTGCACTATTCCACCTCATATCATGAATTGCATTGTGTTAAGTAGCATTAATGTGAAATATAATTGTAGATGTTTTTGTTAGTAGGCCAAATACCATGCTCCTCATTGTGTGCATGAATGTGTGACATTAAAGGATGTTATATCTCAAATACATATAATACTGGTGTGTGGGATGTTATTCACCAGCATGAGGTGCTGTGGTTGCAGCCCCTGAGTCCTGAGCCCCAGGAAGTCCACAGGCTGCTGTGATACTTAGGGAGCTGCGTATCATCTCCTGCCAGGCAGGGGCGTATTAAGGCATAGGCCAACAAGGCCGGTGCCTAGGGCAGCAGATTTTTAAGGGGCAGCAGAATTTTGAGTCCCTAGGGCCACTCTACTGAACTCAGGGCCGGGTGGCTAAATCAACCAATTACTAATGACTTAAATGGCTGGCCCGGCTTATTGCTATCCTATGGGATTGTATGTGGGTGCGCATGACGTGATGACAGTGGAGGCGGAGCTCACTTGCGCAGCCTGGCCTGGACTGAGAGGGAATGCGGTATTCTTCCTGGCTCCACCGCGTGATTGAGACTCACACAGACTACACAGTGGAGTGTGCACTACAACGTGACCACTGTGAAACAGCATATGCCTTTCTCCCTTCAATACATCTTCATTAGGCATTAAAATACTTAAACGGATTAGTCACTAAATACTTGTACATTTACTGTTTGTCTATCTGTCATACATGCAAAGAATAAGTATTTATTGCTGAATCTATACAACTATGTGACTTAAAACACAACTGAAAATATGTTGTATGCATTTAATACATTCAGAAACAATACAAGTATATACTTTATTATGATTGTATCATGTGACTTTATCCCCTAGGATACAATTCCTAAACCTATCATAACTACTGTTGTATTTTTTAAGTACTTTTAAAGGCCAGTTTGTATATTCATTCCATATTTATCCAAGCAGATATTTTGCTTAAATAACTGTCAATCACCAAAGAAGATGTTTAAGGTTAAACAACTACCTACTGACAAACTAACATACAGTGAAGGATATTTTATTCTGATATAAACACTTTAATCATCTGACTTGCAAAATAATGTCTATATATATATATATATATATATATATATATATATATATATATATATATGTGTGTGTGTGTGTGTGTGTGACCAGATTGAATGCAAGTCCTGGTGAACATCTACTTAAAAAGACATTATTTTTTTAATTTTTTACACCCCAAAATATTATGTCTAAAAAAGGCCTTAAACCTGGGGTGGGGTGGAGGGTGGGGGGGGCAGCAGAATTTTGAGCACAAAACCTAAATACGCCCCTGCTGCCAGGTGTTGTATTCGGTTTCCAGGGGTGGACCACCGCCTGTTCCCCTCTGGTGCATGGCTTCTTGCCCCATCTTCTCTTTCACCCGCCTCTTACAATCGTTCCACCTTTTTTTAAGTCCCTTGACAGTCCTCCTCTGCGGGGCCACACTGTTTACAGCATCCTCTACCGCCAACCATGCTGCCTTACGCCTTCGGGCAACGCCTTTGCCCTTCTCCTGGCCAAAGAGGGCACTGTGGTTGTCCATGATGGCCTAGACTAGTGCAACATTCTCATTGAATGAGAAGTTTGGGCATCTCATGCGCTCATCCTCTGTGGCCACCTGGCTTGCTCCCTGGGTTGTCCCTGTTGTGGGTTCCTCCCTATCCTCTCCCTCCTCCCCCCCTTCTGTCCCCATGTGCACCCTCTGTCCCTCTTCTAAGTGTGCCTGGTCTCTGGGCATCTCCCCTCCCATCATCCCTTCTAACTCTCCCTCTCTCCACTCCACTTAATCCCTGATGGGGACCCCGCTGCTCCTCCTGTCCGCTACATTACTCCTCTCCCTGCAACTCCGCTCCCCTCCTCCCCTCCGCAATACCTCTCCCTGCCATCCTCACACTACACACACTCACACACTCACACTCACTTCCAGTTCAATCACACACAATCACAACCAAACACTCAGCCTATCACACAGTAAAATTGAAATAAAATGTGTGAGGTGTTAGAAAAAAAAAAGTGTTGTGTATTTTGTATATGTATGTATGCAATATGTGTGCAATATGTAAAAATAAGTGTAAGTAAATGTACAAGCTTACCCAAACAAAAATCTGACTTAACTAACTATTATGCTGCGCCTCTCTCACTACTCTTACTAATCCTAAACTCACTGTAGTGTGCTGTAGCTCAACGAACCATCCAAACACACTGAAGAAAATGGCAGCTGCGCATGGGTTTATAGATGACTTCTGAATAGCGTAATTACGTTGCACATTTTTAGATGGAGTTAACTTGCGGGTAATTTTTACGAGTGTTAGCCTAATTTGCATAAAACTACACTTTATTGAGACTTTACATGGACAAAATACTGGTGTAAGTACTTGCGACAACTAAAATGTGTATTTGTTCACTTTTAGGAACCACGCCAGTTTGTCCTACTTATGCCACTTTAGCATCTCACGGTGCCGTATATTGGATACCCCGATGTGCGAGGTGAAATTACGGGCGGCGCGGGTTCTCTCGCTTGCGCCGAAAACTAAGCCGTATATCGGATCGCGCCCTATATATCTGGATTTGTCTCTTTGAAATGAGCATCTGAAATATTTCTTAAAGGGATAGTCTAGTCCAAATTAAACTCATGAATCAGAGCATGCAGTATTTATATACTTAAATATGTACTCCTATAATCTATTTTACTTCATTATCATCTGCAATTTTGTAAAACAGGAATGTTAGCTTAGGAATCTACCCATTTTGATTCTGCACATGGGGAGCACTTGAAGATTGTTGTCTAAATAAAGGCAACAATCAGCAAATGCACCACAGGTGCTGAACATTACATGGAACGTCTCCTATACTTAAATACATGATTGAAATAAGAAACATAATTAAATTAAATTGATTATGAGTACATATGTAAGTTGATTGGAATTAAATGATTTATCTGGTTCATGAATGTTTTATTGGGAATAAACTATCCATTTAATTTAAAGTGACATAACACAAATATTTGATTCCATTATTTTGCTAAAACATATATATTTACAAGCCAATCTAATATAATTATATTCTTTATATTGCTTAATATTCTTAGTATCCTTTAATTATAGTTTTATCTAGGTAAGATCAGGGGCAGCATAGAACCTAGGTTGGAACTGTTTATTGTTGGCAATATATATCCTGGTTGTCATTGGCTCACCCATGTACTCATTTTTAGTAACCAGGAGTACATTGCTGCTCTTTAAAAAATCATACCAAGAGAACAAAGTCATATTTGGAATATAATAAAAATGAGATTTTAGATAATTATGTTATACATAAATCATAAGAGAAGCGATTTTTTTAGGTCCCTTTAAAGATGAATGCATTGATTAGTACATAGCTGGAAATAAAGAAGCATTCACCATGACTATATCTGAGTAAAGTACACATTTATTTAGGGAAAATGTGGTAAATATGGGGATGAGGCGAGAGGGAGGGGAGTGGTATTGTGATGAACTTTTCAGGTCTCCTATGGAATCAACAGAAATGAACGGCTAGATTTAGAGTTTTGTCCGTAACGACCCGCATAGCTAACGCTGTTTTTTTTTCCCCCGCACCTTTTAAATACCGCTGGTATTTAGAGTTCACAGAAGGGCTGCGTTAGGCTCCAAAAAGGGACCGTATAGCATAATTTACCGCCACTGCAACTCTAAATACAAGCGGTGCTTACAGACGCGGCCAGCTTCAAAACGTGCTCGTGCACGATTTCCCCATAGGAAACAATGGGGCCATTTGAGCTGAAAAAAAAACTAACACCTGCAAAAAAGCAGCGTTCAGCTCCTAACGCAGCCCCATTGTTTCCTATGGGGAAACACTTCCTAAGTCTGCACCTAACACCCTAACATGTACCCGAGTCTAAACACCCCTAACCTTACACTTATTAACCCCTAATCTGCCGCCCTCGCTATTGCTGACACCTGCATATTATTATTAACCCCTAATCTGCACAACAAACATTAGAAAAAGATTACAACAATTTTAAGCTAATTACACCTACTCTAAGCCCCCTAATAAAATAACAAAGCCCACCAAAATAAAAAAATGCCCTACCCTATTCTAAAATACAAATAGAAAAGCTCTTTTACCTTACCAGCCCTTAAATGGGCCTTTTGTGGGGCATGCCCCAAAGAATTCAGCTCTTTTGCCTGTAAAAAAAAATACAATACCCCCCCAACATTACAACCCACCACCCACATACCCCTAATATAACCCAAACCCCCCTTAAATAAACCTAACACTAAGCCCCTGAAGATCTCCCTACCTTATCTTCACCACGCCGGGTATCACCGGTCGGTCCAGAAGAGGCTCCGAAGTCTTCATCCAAGCCCAAGTGGGGGCTGAAGAAGTCCATCATCGGGCTGAAGAGGTCCATCATCGGGCTGAAGTCTTGATCCAAGCGGCGGCTGAAGAAGTCCATCATCGGGCTGAAGTCTTCTATCAAGTGGCATCTTCAATCTTCTTTCTTCCGGAGCCATCTTCTTCCAGCCGACGTGGATCCATCCTCTTCCACCGACGCCTACTCGCCGAATGACAGTTCCTTTAAATAACGTCATCCAAGATGGCGTCCCTCGAATTCCGATTGGCTGATAGGATTCTATCAGCCAATCGGAATTAAGGTAGGAAAATTCTGATTGGCTGATGGAATCAGCCAATCAGATTCAAGTTCAATCCGATTGGCTGATCCAATCAGCCAATCAGATTGAGCTCGCATTCTATTGGCTGTTCCGATCAGCCAATAGAATGCGAGCTCAATCTGATTGGCTGATTCCATCAGCCAATCAGATTTTTCCTACCTTAATTCCGATTGGCTGATAGAATCCTATCAGCCAATCGGAATTGAGGAGACGCCATCTTGGATGACGTCCCTTAAAGGAGCCTTCATTCGTCGTAGGCCGTCGGTGAAGACCTCTTCAGCGCCTCTTGGAAGATGACATCGGCCGGATCAAAGACTTCTTCAGCGCCGCCTGGATGATGACTTCATCGGATGGAAGATTTCTTCAGCGCCGCCTGGATGATGACTTCATCGGATGGAAGATTTCTTCAGCGCCGCTTGGAGGATTAACTTCTTCCGCTCCGGATGTCCACTTCGGTTCCATCGCTGCTCGGCTGAGTGAAGACAAGGTAGGATGATCTTCAGGGGATTAGTGTTAGGTTTTTGTAAGGGGGGTTTGGGTTAGATTAGGGGTATGTGTTTGGTGGGTTTTAATGTTGGGGGGGGGGTTGTATTTTTCTTTTACAGGCAAAAGAGCTGAAGTTTTGGGGGCATGCCCCCACAAATGGCCCTTTTAAGGGCTGGTAAGGTAAAAGAGCTTTGAACTTAATTTAATTTAGAATAGGGTAGGGCATTTTTTTATTTTGGGGGTTTGTTATTTTATTAGGGGGCTTAGATTAGGTGTAAGTAGCTTAAAATTGTTGTAATATTTTTAAAATGTTTGTAACTTATTGTTTTATTTTTTGTAACTTAGCTTTTTTATTTTTTGTACTTTAGTTAGTTTATGTAATTGTATTTAATTGTAGTTATTTGTAGGTAGTTTATTTAATTAATTTAATGATAGTGTAGTATTAAGTTTAATTGTAACTTAGGTTCGGATTTATTTTACAGGTAATTTTGTATTTCTTTTAGCTAGGTAGTTATTAAATAGTTAATAACTATTTAATTACTATTCTAACTAGCTAAAATAAATACAAAGTTACCTGTAAAATAAATATAAATCCTAAAATAGCTAGAATATAATTATTATTTATATTGTAGCTATCTTAGGGTTTATTTTACTGGTAAGTATTTAGTTTTAAATAGGAATAATTTATTAACGTATAGTGTAGTGTTAGGTGTAATTATAACTTAGGTTAGGATTTATTTTACAGGTAAATTTCAGTTTATTTTAGCTAGGTAAGTTATTAAATAGTTAATAACTATTTAATAGCTATTGTACCTAGTTAAAATAAGTTGAAAGGTACCTGTAAAATAAAAATAAATCCTAAGATAGCTAGAATATAATTATTATTTATATTGTAGCTATATTAGGGTTTATTTTAAATGTAATTATTTAGTTTTAAATAGGATTAATTTAGTTAATAATAAAAATATTATTTAGATTGATTTAATTAATATTTAAGTTAGGGGGGCGTTAGGGTTAGATTAGGTTTAGGGGTTAATAATTTTATTACAGTGGCGGCGGCGTAGTGGGGGGCAGGATAGGGGTTAATAAATTTATTATAGGTGGCGACGGTGTAGGGGGGGCAGATTAGGGGTTAATAAATGTATTATAGGTGGCGACGGTGTAGGGGGGGCAAGATAGGGGTTAATACATGTAATATAGGTTGCGGCGGGTTCAGGGAGCAGCGATTTTACATTTATTATAGTTGCGGTGGGCTCCGGGAGCGGCGGTTTAGGGGTTAATATGTATAGAGTAGCTTACGGTGGGCTCCGGGAGCGGCGGTTTAGGGGGTAATAATTTTATTTAGTTGCGGCGGTGTAGGGGGGGACAGATTAGTGGTGTTTAGACTCGGGGTACATGTTAGGGTGTTAGGTGCAGACAGCTAGACAGCTCCCATAGAAATCAATGGGATGTCTGTCAGCAGCGAACTTGTACTTTTGCTATGGTCAGACTCCCATTGATTCCTATGGGATCCGCCGCCTCCAGGGGTGGCGGTTTGAAAACCAGGTACGCTGGGCCGTAAAAGTGCCGAGCGTACCTGCTAGTCATTTGATAACTAGCAAAAGTAGTGAGAATGTGCCGCACTTGTGTGCGGAACATCTGGAGTGACGTAAGAATCGATCTGTGTCGGACTGAGTCACAAAATTCTACTTTTGCCGGTCTCGAGCCTTTGATAACTAAGGCGAATCAGCCTCGCCACAAATACGCTGCGGAATTCCAGTGTATTTGAGGTTAACGGCTTGATAACTACCCCCCAATTTGTCTCAAACAATCTTCACACACCAGAATTCCTGAGGATGTAGGCATCATGGCTACTTCCTGGGAACCCTGCCACGACATGTAATATGTGCATGTCTGCATTGCATATAATCTGCACATTTAAGGAGTGGAAGTGTTTGTGATTCCTAAATATTATCTCCCTGCGCACAGGGGGTCTTAGGCCAATATGAGTGCACTCAATGACCCCAAGGACATTGGGTATGCCACCTAAAATAAAAAAGTCCCTCTTAACATCACGCCAACCTCTGGGTGATGTGGGGGAAAAAAAATTCTGCATTTATCATAAAGTCCATCAAGAACTTGTGAAAGATGCTTAAAAAACGTAGACTTATGCACCCCAGTTACAATGCCCCCTGTCACCTGAAAGGATCCAGAAGCAAAAAAATGAAGTGCCCCTAGTAGTTTGGTCATTCCAGGGACAGTCCTGCTTGAATAGCCATGGCTTTCCAGCCTGTCTTGCAACAGGGCATATAACTGATATATTTTCTCGCTGGTGAGCATGAAACTTTCAAACACCTGCTGCTCATTCAGGGTTTCTATATCCAGCCTCACTCTGGGGATGTCAGGCCTACGCTGTCTAACTTCAGCATTGTCAGCTTCTCTCTCACCCTGCATTTTGAAATATCTGTTCTGAGGTTAGGCTAGGTGTGGTGTTTTTTTTATAGTTGTGTGTTGCTTGTTAACATATGTGAAACTGGTGATTGCAATGAATAACATGGGGGGGGGGCTTATCTTCAAATCATCTAATCCTTAATTTAATTAACAGTTTGAAAGTATATACTTACGGGGGGCGGAGCCAACTGCCTAAGATGTCGGACGCTTGTTGCAAGAGCTCTGGCTCTTAAGTCCAATATTTTAGGTAAAAACTCAGTTTACCATGAGATATTACCACTTTGCTAAGGATCCCTATAAGATGTCTACATAATGTATCCTGCTAACCAGGTCTGGGCACCTATACTCCACATTAACTTCTAATATCAGCATGCGAGAAGAACATAGACATACAGCTTGTAGGAGCAGTTGATGAAAGGCAGAAAACGGCCATTATAAGACTTCCAGCTCATAATGATCGCAGGGTGAACCGGTATTAATCCCCAGAACACTGAAACAAGCTACCACAGCAGCCCTAGAAGCTATCGGAGCTGCGATATTGCTGTCTCCGAGTAAGAAAATGGTGGCCATGGAAGATTGGGAATCAATTGCTTTGGGCTATATTGAGGCCTCCTTCCAGGGTATAAAAGCATACCTGAGTCAGAATTCTGTTAAACCCACTCATACCTACATATCTGCCTACCAGTTTAACCAGAGCAACGGACTACACAAACCAAGCGGAAATATACAAGATACAGCTCTTTTGTGCACGGCCGAGAAAGAGGTAATATCTTATACCGGGCTGTTGACTTGGCAAAATCAGGCTCAGAAAGGGGGGTTAATGGACATTCAGAGTTCCTGCTTCCCTAGCATTACTAGGAAACTTGGCTTCCCTGGCGCTGGTTACGATCCTAAAGCGGCACTTACAATCAGCCTAGGGAGCGGCGCAAGATTGTTTTACCTTCATACCCTGGAGGGGGTCCTTGAGAAACTCAAGAGCTCTGGAAATAGTGAGATGTTCCGCTACCTGACAGCACAACCTGCTCTAGCTAGTGAGCTTCATGCCTTGACTGAAACATAATGGGATAGGTTGCAACAGCAAGTCCATGGAGAGTCTTCAACCTTACGGTCTGGTGTGGGGTAGAGAATACATCTTACTAGGTCTGCCAGTGAGATTGAATAGGAAAACTGACATTCATTCTAGTTATATAAAATAGACTTATTAGTTTTAAAGGCCAACCAGCATTGGACTTGACGCTCTGATACACTACTGATTAGCCATTTTAAATGCCTCCAGTCTTGTGCTATTTAGATAGATCACTCTGTATTACATCCTGTTTTATACATCATGCGATGTATTGCTTTATTGTTATAAAGGGCCCTATCCTATAGTATACTAACTAGTATTGTTTACCTAATAACTAAAGTAGGCTCCCCTGCTGACCCCAATACTGCTTGACGCCCTAGCAAATAATTTTCTTTCTTAATTTTTCACAAAATCTTTTTTTGACTATGGTTATTTACCTGATTTGTATGTTTGTCTAGCTTGTATTTTTTTTTTATATACCTCTCCTGGTTAGATTCCCTTTTCTAGCTCAAGGCAAATCAAGGCAAATGCCTATTCAATTCTCTGATATAATAAGTAGACTATCTTTTGTCTCGTGATTGGTTAGCATATGGGATATATATGTTAGTAGGCTGGATGTTCTTTAGAATGCCTTAAAATAGCAATTAACTGCTTATAGTTGGCTTGTGTTTAATGTTTTATGGTATTCCACACCCTTACGCTTTTGCTACACTGTTTATTAGATTATGTCATGAAGATACCTATCCTGATATAGCTAGATTAGTGCATATTTTGAGGAAAACAATGCTAGTACAGGCTCCTTTGTAGATTATTTTTTTCACATACAGTCCTGCCTGGACCCTACCTTTTGATACATAAGAGATAAAAACAAACATAATAGTGTCTACCTATATATATTGTTATGCTCTGTATACAGTTAACTGGTGTTGATAGGCCCCGGGCTTATATTTATGTATACATACAGGTTCACGTGGCTGTGTATATTTCTAGCCCATTACTTTTTCTATATAATTAAATAACCAGCAATCCTTAGCCTCTTACATTAAGCCATTTAGCTTGCGTTATAGAATTGCCCCACAGTTTTATGTTAATATTAATTCTTAGTATTAACCCTAACATATGTCACACAGTGTATGGTTCAGCCATACCCTGTTTTATACATACCTGCCTGCTCCTTTAGTTCAGCTGCGTAATTTATAGGTTGTGTTATCTAGCCCATTTATTCCTGCCTAACCCTCTTAGAATTTGCCATATTCTCCTTTCCTTTAATTACAATTTTTTTCTAGTTGACAAGGTCCACCTGCGCTGGGTGTAGGGCCCACACTCAGTAGACAGGTCCCAATTAAGGGGAGGGGAGAACTAAGTTTTCTTTTATAGCGTAAATGCCTTTATATTTTATCTTACACTAGCGAGGGACATACGGCAGTAATCTTTTTTTTCTAGAGGTAATGGCAATACCACATTATAAACCTAACTTATTTTTTCCTATTATTTCTGTGAGCAGTGGGATATATCTGTATATGGTTTGCACGGTTTGTGAGTCAGGCAGATACTATTCATGAATGAGGTACTACAACTGGACTCTCTTTGGATAAATATTGAACTGAGGTTGTGGAGGACTGTCGCTAGGAGGTTGGGGATTTAATCCTTTTATTGATGTTTATTGTCTATGTGCACACACATTAGAACCTTGTTCATCACAATGACATTGCTACCAGTGGACTTGGTGCTACTCTCCTATTAACCTTATACATTAAGCCCAAAGGTGACGCATTATTTACTCATTGATATATACTTGCATGCTAATGTTTATTGGCCTAAAGCCTATACTCATCCATCACACCATAGAATTCTATACTTTACAAGTTAGTTCCCCTAGCATCATGCTAATTTTAGCTAAGTATATTTTCAATGTTAATTCTGATTCTTAACCTTTTATATTTTTTATCGCCTAACTGTGCCATAAGTCACCCAGAGGTCGACAAGGGGATCTGAGAAGTTCAACATCCTTTAGTAAATTAGCTCTGGTAAACCCTTCCTACTCCAGTAACATAAGACCTAATATACCTAACCCACCACTCTGCCCTCCCATGCAATGAGCCCCCTATTTTAGGGGAACTAATTAGGTGGCTTGTCTTGTCTATAACGCACCCTAATTCGTGTTTTTCATTGCTTCCTAAGTGATTACTTCTACAACACACCTCAGTAATGAATCTATAGGCCCTATTTGGATCAGCAGGACTGACCATTCATACCCACTAACTCCTTATACCACCTTGTCTCAGCTCTTGGTCGCTTCTGTGGAGGAGTTAGTTCCAATATTTCACCATAGATTATTTTTCTATTTAAGGGAGTTTATATTATATCACATTATATATTATACTATATTATATACTATATATTATTGTCTATACTGTATTAGTTTCAAGGAAGTTGATACTTGTTTGCTCATAATAAGAAAAACTGAGGTTGATTTAATATCTTTTTTTTAATCACCCTAGACATAAACAAAACACGGAAAGGTAACTTAACTCTCAGACTGGACTGGGTGCACATCCTATGACCCTGCAACATGCTCAGCCTGGGGTGCTCAATAGCACTAACAGGAAGCTGTGCTGTGTCCAGAGTCTCAGGCGGTTAACCCCAGACAAGTCTGGGTGCAAGACCCATAAGGAAAATTAAAAAATAAATTAATACAGCACACAGATAAAGTCCAGCACTCACTTTCAAACTCTCAGCTAAGAATGAAAGCAAACCTGGAAAAGTTAGTAACCGCATCTGGCCAAATGGGACAAGCCCAGGCACCATGTCAAGGTCATAAAAGGAATGATACATTATCACATATATGGTATGATACACTATACCATATAAGGAACTATACATTATACCATAAAAGGAATGATATGTTATACCATAACAGGAATGATAAATTATACCATAAAAGGAATGATACATTATACCATAAAAGGAATGATACATTATTCAATATAAGGTATTATACATTATAAAATATAAGGTATGATACATTATACCATAAAAGAAATAATACATTATAACATATAAGAAATGATGCATTATAACATAAAATGAATGATACATTATACCATATAAGGAATGATACAATATAGCATAAAAGGTATGATACATTATACCATAAAATGAATGGTACATTATACCATAAAAGGAATGATACATTATACCATATATGTAATGATACATTATACCATAAAAGGAATGTTACATTACAACATAAAATGTATGATACATTATACCATAAAAGGAATGGTACGTTATACCAAATAAGGTATGATACATTATAACATAAAAAGAATGATACAATATATCATAAAAGGTATGATACATTATACCATAAAAGTAATGATACATCATAACATAAAAAGAATGCTACATTATACCATAAAATGAATGAAACATTATAACATAAAAGGTATGATACATTATACCATAAAAGGCATGGTACATTATACCATAAAAGGAATGATACATTATAGCATATAAGGAATGATACATTATACCATAAATAAATGATGCATTATACCATATAAGTTAAGATACATTGTACCAAAAAAGAAATGATACATTATAACATAAAGGGTATGATATATTATACCATAAAAGAAATTATACATTATACCATAAAAGGATTGATACATTATAACATATAAGGTATGATATATTATAACATATAAGGTATGATATATTATAACATATAAGGTATGATACATTATAACATATAAGGTATTATACTTTATAACATATGATATGATACAATATAATATTTAAGGTATGATAAAGTATAACATATAAGGTATGATACATTATAACATGCAAGGTATGATATATTATAACAAATAAGGAATGATATTATTATAACATACAAGATATGATATATTATAACATATAAGGTATTATACATTATATTATATATATAGTATGATACATTATAACATATAAGGTATGATATATTATAAAATATAAGGTATGATATATTATAACATATAAGGAATTATACATTATAGCATATATGGTATGATACATTTTAACATATAAGGTATGATATATGATAACATATAAGGTATAATACTATATACAATATAAGGTTATATATATATATATATATATATATATATATATATATATATATATATATATACACACACAGAGAGAGAAATGCACTCACAGGAACGAACAACCAGCTCAATACCATTGTTAGCCTGTTCTATGGCGATTTACCACCTGGGTGCAACTTCTTTTAGCCCAGCAATGCTTTTCACAGAGTAGAACTTTCCTGTAGTATATCAGTCTGATCCCGCCTATTACGGTCAGTCCAGCACCGAAATACCAGGCAATTCCTCTCTGAACAAGGAACAAAGCAACCCCAGACTGTAATAGTCTGTATTTGTAGCAATTTGAACAAGCATTTAATTTTGTTTTATAAATAAGAACCAACAATTTCCTCAAAAGTAGGTTTGTAACATAAAAGAAGCTTGATGAATTCGTTGTCAGTGCTTCATATAATGTATTACTATTTGCCCAATAAGTGACAGTTTATTAACTTCATAAACTGTATTACTTTCAGGGCATTTGATAATGCAAACAGTTCAAATTAAGCAGTAACGTAAAATATAGTATTCCTTAATTAGGCAGGTAAAGTTCATCAAATTAAGTAAGGATAACGATTAATAATAAAATAATTAGGTCTGACCTGAGAACACAGGAATTGTTACTTGTCCGTTTGTTATGAACAGCAGCGTGGTACTCAGAGGGAGAGCGGTTGCGGCTGCAGCTGATGACGTCACCGCTACTTGCTGTGCTGTGTATGAAGCTGCTTGAATCCTGTTACCTTGTAAATGCTTCAGGGTTTGATGTCGAGTTAGTTTGATTTCCTTATAGTATGAAATATCTTCCAGTGTTGAATTGAGTAGAAGAGCTGCTAGATGTAGGAATGAAAAATAAGAGATGTTATCAGTAACTCTTCAAATAAGAATTTATGAGGCTGTTGGAGAGTGAGGAAAACTCTCAGTGTAACGCTTGTGCTGTGAATCCTTTCTCAATTAACCAGCAATGAATGCTGGGGGGAAGTGCTTGATATAGGAGGCTCTTAAAGGGACAGATCATTAGCAAGCAGTAACCCTGACAGAGCCCCCCACAAAAAGAACCACAGCGAGGTTCAAGGCCTAGGACGATCAGGGTTACGTCTATGGAAGAGGGAAATCAGACGTGGAGCAGATATGTTCGAGGCAGGCTCCCAGGAATCATCCTCATGGCCAAAACCTTTCCAATGAACCAAATAGAAAAGATTCCCACGACGTAGTCTAGAATCCAGAATGCTATGAACCTCATACTGGCAATCAAGATTAGCAGAAGGTATTGGGTCTTCTGATGTAATATTTGTTATGGGTAGGTTGCAAGGTTTGATAAGAGACACATGGAAAGTTGGATGTATCTTAAAAGTTGATGGTAGTTGGAGTGTAACTGTTGTTGGACCATTTACCCTGACGATAGGGTAAGGACCCAAAAAGAGTTTACCTAGTTTCCTACAAGGATAAGGTATCTTGAGGTTCTTAGTGGAGAGCCATACTTGTTGTCCTACGGAATATTGAGGACTAGGTCTGTGGCGAAGATCGTAGTACCTGCGTTGTGATGCCTGTGCCTGAAGAATATGTTCACGAATTGAAGAAAAGTTAGCAGAAATGTCATTAACCAGATCATTCACCTGAGGACATGGGGTGTCAATCTTCGGAAGTAGTGTGAAATTTGGATGTAAACCATAATTTATAAAAAATGGTGATGTGCCAGTTGTAGAACTCTTATTATTATTATAGGCAAATTCTGCTAGGGGCAAGTAGGTGGCCCAAGAATCTTGTTGGTGAGAGCAGAAACAACGTAGGTATTGCTCTAGCCACTGGTTCACCCTCTCCGTCTGCCCATTCGTCTGAGGATGGTAAGCAGTGGTGAGTTTTTGTTCTATATGCAGAGCAGCACACAAATTTCTCCAGAACTTAGATGTGAATTGGGTTCCACGGTCACTAAGGATGGTTTTAGGTATTCCATGCAGTCTTACAATGTTTTGAATGAACAATTCACTGGTGAACTTGGAAGTGGGTAGGGAGGTAACCGGTATGAAATGTGCCATCTTTGAGAATAGATCGGTGACAACCATTATAGTGGTATATTTGTTAGAGACAGGTAAGTCCACGATAAAGTCCAGGGATACCGCCTCCCAGGGTACTTGAGGTACAGGTAAAGGCTGTAAAAGACCCACAGGGAGTTGTTTAGAAGGTTTGGAGGTTGCACATATAACACATTTAGAAATATATTCTTTGAGATCGAGGTTAAGAGTAGGCCACCAAAAAGATCTCTTAAGTAAATCCAAAGTTTTATCCCTTCCCATGTGTCCAGCAAGGGGGGACTCATGAACTGTTTTCAAGATTGAAGATCTAAGATTTGGAGGTATGTATAGCTTCCCGTCCTTATAGAGTAAGCCATCAGAATTGTAAGTAAGATCTGTATGAGGTACTGATGGATCAATAGCAGTAGCATCTTTTATCACTGTAGTTAGACTTGTTATAACTCCAATGATAGAGTCCTTAGGAACAATAGTAGTAGGAATGCATGGTATTATAGGTTTAGGACCTTGTCTAGAGAGGGCGTCAGCCTTGCCATTTTTTGTACCAGGCCTGTAGGTAATGATGTAATGGAAACGAGAGAAGTAAAGACTCCAGCGTAATTGTCTGGAGGATAGAGTTCGATTAGACTGAAGATATTGCAGATTTTTGTGGTCAGTATATATGACAGTTGGTTGTGTTGCACCCTCAAGCAAGTGCCTCCAGTGATCGAAGGAACACTTTATTGCAAGTAATTCTTTCTCGCCAACTGGATAATTTAACTCTGCTGGTTGCATGAATCTAGAGAAGAATGCGACCGGATGTAAGGGTTCTTTGAATGATTTCCTTTGAGAGAGGATTGCCCCTATTGCGAACTCAGAAGCGTCAAATTCCAGGATGAATTGCTTTTCTAAATCCGGGTATTGGAGAATGGGTGCTGTAGTGAATTTATTTTTTAAAAGGTCAAATACCTGTTGAGTATGGCTTGTCCACCTGAAAGGATGATTCAATTTGGTGAGTTCAGTAAGAGGTTTGGTAATAGCAGCAAATCCAGGAATGAATTTCCTATAATAATTTGAGAAGCCAAGGAAACGTTGAACATCTTTCTTACATTGAGGAGTCGGCCAATTATGAATGGCCTGAACCTTGTCATCTTGCATCTTGATTCCTTCAGGAGAGATGTTATACCCCAGAAAAGAGATATTATTTGATTCAAATATACATTTTTCTAGTTTAGCGTATAGGTTATTTTTTCGTAACCTAGTGAGAACCTCTCTAACATGCATTCTACGTTGATCTAAATTTTGTGAGTAAACTAGAATATCGTCCAAATAGACAACAACATATACATCCAAAATATCTCTGAAAAGATCATTGATTAAGCATTGGAATGTTGCTGGGGCATTGCACAGACCGAATGGCATCACTGTATATTCGAATAGCCCATATCTAGTCCGAAAAGCAGTGAGCCATTCGTCGCCAGCTCTCATTCGTATAAGATTATAGGCACCTCGAAGATCCAATTTAGTGAAAATTGAGGCCCCCCTTAATCTTTCAATTAATTCAGGGATTAAAGGTAGGGGGTACCTGTTTTTTCTGGTACGCCTGTTCAATTCCCTGTAATCAATGATTGGTCTTAACGTGCCATCTTTATTGGTAACAAAAAATATGCCTGCACCTGCAGGAGAGGTACTAGGTCTTATAAAACCTTTTCGGAGGTTCTCATCGATATAATTTTTAAGGTGTTCTAGTTCTGGTTTAGAAAGGGGGTAGATATGTCCATAGGGAATTGAAACTCCTGGGAGTAAATCAATAGGACAATCGTAATCCCTATGAGGGGGCAAACATTCAGCTTCTTTTTTATTAAAAACATCTGAGAAGTCTGCATATTGTTTGGGTAAAATATTATCCTCAACCTGTAGCATAATTAAATCTGATGATGTCTCACTATTTTGAGTGAGATGAGGAAAAGATAAACTGAGGTCATTCCAGTTTATAGTTGGTTTGTGTTTACAAAACCAATTTATACCAAGGATTACATTAAACATTGGTGAAGATATGACATCGAAAGTGAGTGTTTCTGTGATGTGTGTGCAAGATATTACCTGTAATGGTGTAGTTTGGTGTGTGACAGGACCTGATTTTAAAAAAGAGCCATCAATGACCTTCACAGAGACTGGAGTTTTCTTAGAGACCAGAGGTATTTTATTCTGTTTCACAAAAGAAAAATCAACAAAATTTCTACATGAGCCGGTGTCCAGGATAGCTTCAGTTGTTATCCTGATTTGATCCCACTGTAAAATAATAGGGATAGTTAAATATGATGGTTTAATGGTTTTCATCAACAGGGATTCAGAGATGTTAGGCAACCTACCCTTCTTATTCCTAGCCAGAACTGGGCAGTCCTTTACTTCATGTGTAGGGCAGGCACAATACATGCACGAACTATGCAACTTCCTCCTAGTCTTTTCCTGAGAGGAGAGGGGACCCTTTATGAAGCCTATGTCCATAGGTTGTGGTGATTCCTTAGTTTGATAAACAGGTGTGGAGAGAAAGCTTTTTGTACCGCTAGCCTTTTCAGAGCGGCGTTCCCTAAGCCGTCTATCTATGTTAATAGTGAGAGAAAAGAAATCTTCCAATGAATCTGGAATACCTGTGCGTGAAAGTTCATCCTTTATATCCTCAGACAATCCTAAACGATATTGAGTTTTAAGGGGGACCTCATTCCATCCCGAATCACGGGCAGAAATTTTAAATTGTGTGATGTAAGACTCCACTGGGTTCTTTCTTTGTTTTAAAGATCTAAGTAAGTTTTCAGCTGTGACCTGTTTGAAAGGGTCATCATATAATGCTGACATTTGATCAAAGAATTCATCTAGAGATCCCAGTATTGCATCATCATTTTCAAAAAAAGAGTCAGCCCAAGCCCTAGGTTCCCCCCTCAAATATGATATCACAGTGAGCACTCTTGATCTTTCTGTGGGATAAGTACGTGGCTTTAATTGAAAAAGCAACAAGCAGGAGTTTTTAAACTCTCTGAATCTTGAACGGTCACCAGAGAATTTTTCTGGGGGGGAGACCATAGGTTTAGGGATAGAATCTGCACTTGCAGGTTTAGGTGCCAGAGTCTCTCTTAAGCAGGCCTTCAAAGCCTGATTTTCCACTTGTAGTTCATGGAAAGAACCTGATAGAGCTTCTAATCTGTCTGACAGGACTTGAACTTTATCACTTAAAAGATCTTGTTCCATAATTGCTGTTGAAAGTATATGTTTAGTATAGGATAATTCTGTGTACACAAACACTAAATCCTTTCTTCCTTAGGGCTGGTTAATTCTGTAATAGTCTGTATTTGTAGCAATTTGAACAAGCATTTAATTTTGTTTTATAAATAAGAACCAACAATTTCCTCAAAAGTAGGTTTGTAACATAAAAGAAGCTTGATGAATTCGTTGTCAGTGCTTCATATAATGTATTACTATTTGCCCAATAAGTGACAGTTTATTAACTTCATAAACTGTATTACTTTCAGGGCATTTGATAATGCAAACAGTTCAAATTAAGCAGTAACGTAAAATATAGTATTCCTTAATTAGGCAGGTAAAGTTCATCAAATTAAGTAAGGATAACGATTAATAATAAAATAATTAGGTCTGACCTGAGAACACAGGAATTGTTACTTGTCCGTTTGTTATGAACAGCAGCGTGGTACTCAGAGGGAGAGCGGTTGCGGCTGCAGCTGATGACGTCACCGCTACTTGCTGTGCTGTGTATGAAGCTGCTTGAATCCTGTTACCTTGTAAATGCTTCAGGGTTTGATGTCGAGTTAGTTTGATTTCCTTATAGTATGAAATATCTTCCAGTGTTGAATTGAGTAGAAGAGCTGCTAGATGTAGGAATGAAAAATAAGAGATGTTATCAGTAACTCTTCAAATAAGAATTTATGAGGCTGTTGGAGAGTGAGGAAAACTCTCAGTGTAACGCTTGTGCTGTGAATCCTTTCTCAATTAACCAGCAATGAATGCTGGGGGGAAGTGCTTGATATAGGAGGCTCTTAAAGGGACAGATCATTAGCAAGCAGTAACCCTGACACAGACGATCGTTTCTGCCTTCATTGAGCCTCGTCAGTGAGGTGTAGCAGTATTCCTCTAAGCACACTGAGCAAGGAGTCCACATCTGGTTTCCCCATTTTTTCCTGTGAGTGCATTTCTCTCTGTATGTATTTAGTCTCCCTAAGGGAAAAAGGGGCAACCAGACGTGGACCCCTTGCTCAGTGTGCTTAGAGGAATGTGGCTACACCTCACTGACGAGGCCCAATGAAGGCCGAAACGATCGTCTGGGGTTGCTGTATTCCTTGTTCAGAGAAGAATTGCCTGGTATTTCGGTGCTGGACTGACCGTAATAGGCGGGATCAGACTGATATACTACAGGAAAGTTTTACTCTGTGAAAAGCATTGCTGGGCTAAAAGAAATTGCACCCAGGTGGTAAATCGCCATAGAACAGGCTAACAATGGTATTGAGCTGGATGTTCGTTCCTGTGAGTGCATTTCTCTCTGTATGTATTTAGTCTCCCTAAGGGAAAAAGGGGCAACCAGACGTGGACTCCTTGCTCAGTGTGCTTAGAGGAATGTGGCTACACCTCACTGACGAGGCCCAATGAAGGCCAAAACGATCGTCTGGGGTTGCTGTATTCCTTTTTCAGAGAAGAATTGCCTGGTATTTCGGTGTTGCACTGACCGTAATAGGCAGGATCAGACTGATATACTACAGGAAAGTTTTACTCTGTGAAAAGCATTGCTGGGCTAAAAGAAGTTGCACCCAGGTGGTAAATCTCTATAGAACAGGCTAACAATGGTATTGAGCTGGATGTTCGTTCCTGTGAGTGCATTTCTCTCTGTATATATATATATATATATATATATATATATATATATATATACTGTATATCTATCTATCTATCTATCTATCTATCTATATATATATATATATATGATAACATATAAGGTATGATATATTATAGCATATAAGGTACAATATAACATATAAGGTATGATACATTATTAAATATATGGTATGATATATTATAACATATAAGGTATAATATATTATAACATATAAGATATGATACATTATAAAATATAAGGTATGATATATTATAACATATAAGGTATGATACATTATAACATACAAGGTTTGATACTTTATAACATAGAAGGTATAATACATTAAAACATACAAGTTATGATATATTAACGGAGCCCACCGCCACCTACATTACATTTATTAACCTCTAATCTGCCCCCTCTACAACGCCGCCACTATATTAAATGTATTAACCCCTAAACCTAAGTCTAACCCTAACCCTAACACCCCCTAACTTAAATATAATTAAAATAAATCTAAATAAAAATTCCTATCATTACCTAAATTATTCATATTTAAAACTAAATACTTACTTGTAAAATAAACCCTAAGCTAGCTACAATATAACTAACAGTTACAGTGTAGCTAGCTTAGGGTTTATTTTTATTTTACAGGCAAGTTGGTATTTATTTTAGCTAGGTAGAATAGTTACTAAATAGTTATTAATTTTTTACTAGCTACCTAGTTAAAATAAATACAAATTTACCTGTAAAATAAAACCTAACCTGTCTTACACTAACACCTAACACTACACTACAATTAAATAAATTAAATTAATTAAATACAATTACCTAAATTACCAAAAAATACAAACACTAAATTACACAAAATAAAAAAGAAATTATCAGATATTTAAACTAATTACACCTAATCTAATAGCCCTATCAAAATAAAAAAGCCCCCCCCCCCACAAAAAACAAAAAATGCAAGCCTAAATTAAACTACCAATAGCCCTTAAAAGGACCTTTTGCGGGGCATTGCCCCAAAGAAATCAGCTCTTTTACCTGTAAAAAACCCCACAATCAACCCCCCAACAGTAAAACCCACCACCCACATAACCAAACCCCCAAATAAAATCCAAACTAAAAACACCTAAGCTCCCTATCGCCCTGAAAAGGGCATTTGTATGGGCATTGCCCTTAAAAGGGCACTTAGCTCTTTTTCAGCCCAAAAGCCCTAATCTAAAAATAAAACCCACCCAAAAAAAACTTAAAAAAAACCTAACACTAACCCCCGAAAATCCACTTACAGTTTTGAAGACGGGACACCCATCGTCAGCAAAGCTGGAAGAAGTCTTCATCCAAGCGGCAAGAAATCCTCAAAGAATCCGGGAGAATTTTTCATCCAAGCCGGCAGAAGTGGTCCTCCAGACGGGCAGAAGTCTTAATCCAGACGGCATCTTCTATCTTTATCCATCAGGCACGGAGTGGATCCATCTTCAAGACATGCGGCATGGAGCATCCTCTTCTTCCATTGACTAACGACAAATTCCTTTAAATGACGTCATCCAAGATGGCGTCCCTTGAATTCCAATTGGCTGATAGAATTCTATCAGCCAATCGGAATTAAGGGTGAAAAAATCATATTGGCTGATGCAATCAGCCAATAGGATTGAGCTTCAATCCTATTGGCTGATCCAATCAGCCAATAGGATTGAGCTCACATTCTATTGGCTGTTCCAATCAGCCAATAGAATGCGAGCTCAATCCTATTGGCTGATTGCATCAGCCTATAGGATTTTTTCACCTTTAATTCCGATTCCAATCGGAATTCAAGGGACGCCATCTTGGATGACGTCATTTAAAGGAACCTTCATTCGTCGTTAGTCGTCAGAAGAAGAGGATGCTCCATGCCCGATGTCTTGAAGATGGAGCTGCTCCACGCCTGATGGATGAAGATAGAAGATGCCGTCTGAATGAAGACTTCTGCCCGTCTGAAGGCCCACTTCTGCCGGCTTGGATGAAGACTTCTCCAGGCTTCATTGAGGATTTCTTGCCGCTTGGATGAAGACTTCTACCGGCTTCGTTAACGATGGATGTCCGGTCTTCAAAACTGTAATTGGATCTTCCTGGGTTAGTATTAGGTTATTTTAAGGGTTTTTTGGCCAGGTTTTATTTTTAGATTAGGGCTTTTGGGCTTAAAAGGAGGTAAATGCCCTTTTAATGGCAACGCTTATACAAATGCCCTTTTCAGGGCAATGGGGAGCTTAGGTTTTTTTAGTTAGGATTTTATGTGGGGGGTTGGTTGTGTGAGTGGTGGGTTTTACTGTTGGGGGGTTGTTTGTATTTTTTTTACAGGTAAAAGAGCTGATTTATTTGGGGCAATGACTCGCAAAAGGCCCTTTTAAGGGTTATTGGTAGTTTAGTTTAGGCTAGGGTTTTTTTTATTTAGGGGGGGGGCTTTTTTATTTTGATAGGGCTATTAGATTAGGTGTAATTAGTTTAAATATCTGATCATTTCTTTTTTATTTTGTGTAATTTAGTGGTTTTTTTTTGGTAATTTAGGTAATTGTATTTAATGTATTAAATATATTTAATTGTAGTGTAATGTAATGTTAGGTGTTAGTGTAAGACAGGTTAGGTTTTATTTTACAGATACATTTGTATTTATTTTAACTAGGTAAATAGTTAATAACTATTTGGTTACTATTCTACCTAGTTAAAATAAATACAAACTTGCCTGTAAAATAAAAATAAACCCTAAGCTAGCTGCAATGTAACTATTAGTTATATTGTAGCTAGCTTAGGGTTTATTTAACAGATAAGTATTTAGTTTTAAATTGGAATAATTTAGGTAATGGTAGGAATTTTTATTTAGATTTATTTTAATTATATTTAAGCTAGGGGGTGTTAGGGTTAGGGTTAGACTTTTTTTGGGGGGATTAATACATTTAGTATAGTGGTGGCGACGTTGGGGGCGGCAGATTAGGGGTTAATAAATGTAGGTAGGTGGCGGCGATGTTAGGGGCGGCAGATTAGGGGTTAATAATACTTAACTAGTGTCTGCAAGGCAATAGTGCGGCGGTTTAGGGGTCAATATGTTTATTATACTGGCAGCGATATACGGAGCGGGAGATTAGGGGTTATTAAGCATAATGTAGGTGTCGGCGATGTCGGGGGCGGCAGATTAGGGGTTAATCAGTTTATGATTAGGGGTGTTTAGACTCAGGGTTCATTTTAGGGTGTTAGTTGTAAACATAAATTTTGTTTCCCCATAGGAAAACATGGAAAAATACATGGGGCTGCGTTACGGAGCTTTACGCTGCTTTTTTGCAGGTGTTAGACTTTTATCAGCCAGCTCTCCCCATTGATGTCTATGGGGAAATCATGCACGAGCACGTAAAACCAGCTCACTGCAGCTTTCAGCAGCGCTGGTATTGGAGTGCGGTATGGAGATCAATTTTGCTGTACGCTCACATCTTGCCAGATAACGTGCAAGTTAATACCGCACCACTCTTACTGCAAAACTCGTAATCTAGCCGAAGGTATGATATATTATAACATATAAGGAATTATATATTATAACACACAAGGTATTATATATTATAACATATAACATATATTATAACATATAACATGTATTATACCTTATAACATATAAGGTATGATATAATATATATGGAATTATACATTATAACATATATGGTATGATACATTATAACATATAAGGTATGATATATTATAACATATAAGGTATAATACATTATAACATATAAGGTATAATATATTATAACATAAGGTATGATACCTTATAAAATATAAGGTATTATTATTATTATTATTATACTTTATTTATTAAGCGCCAACATATTCTGCAGCGCTGTCCATGGATACAATTCATTTAAATAAAACAATAAAAGACTTGTAAGATACAGGACAAAATTTACAAACACATACAGGAGGGATTGAGGGCCCTATTCCCGTGGGAACTTACAAAGGTATGATATATTACAACATATAAGAAATGATATATTATAACATACAAGGTATGATACATTATAACATAAAAGGTATAATACATTATACCATAAAATGAATGATACATTATACCGTATAAGGAATGATACATTATAACATAAAAGATATGATGCATTATACCATAAAATGAATGATCCATTGTACCATATAAAGTATGATACATTATACCATAAAAGGAATGATACATTATAACATATAAGGTATGATACATTATACCATAAAAGGAATGATACAATATATCATAAAAGGTATGATTTTTTATACCATAAAAGTAATAATACATTATAACATAAAAGGAATGCTACATTATAACATAAAAGGTATGATACATTATACCAAATAAGGAATGATACATTATACCATAAAATAAATTATGTATTATACCATATAAGGTAAGATATATTATAACAAAAAAGGATACATTGTAACATAAAAGGTCTGATACATTATTCCATAAAAGGAATTATACAGTATACCATAAAATGAATTATATTTTATAGCATATAAGTTATGATATATTATAACATATAAGGTATTATAAATTATAACATATATGGTATGATACATTATAACATATTATACTTTATAACATATGTTATGATACATTATAACATTTAAGGTATGTATGTATTGGGTACTAGCAAAGCACGACTAATCACCCGTAAGGGTCTCAAGGTGCTGCTCATTTTATCGACCTTGGAAGGATGAAAGGCTGAGTGGACCTTGCCGGGGATCAAACATGCACCCCTTGGGTTATTACAGACCAAAAATAATAGTATAGCTGCACCACCAATTGTATTAAAACATCATGTTTTTATTTAGCCACTTTAAAACAGACAACGTTTCGGACCCATGTCCTTATTCATGTCTAACATTCAACTCTAAAAACAAACCTTATAAAGGCTGTAGCACCACCCACCACACCTATTTTCACCTGTGTTCACTTAATACAAAATAAATTTTACTTTTGTGTTACTTAATGCCATCTAGTGGCCATCATTAACATCTCTTGTTGCATTATCATACTTTTTCAACAAAGGACATAAAGAGAACAAAAACTTTTTTCATCATTGTTAATTATACATCAGGTTAATATACTCAGTATAGAAAAAGAATAAATATAAACTTATTATCTTTATTCATTGTATTGCAATGTATCTCTTTCATAAAAAAAAACATAAAAGAGAGATTTTTGCTTTTTCTTAACTCTCTTTAGACATTGCTAATTCAAATATCTTTTGACAAAAGGCCAATCTTCATTATTTCCCTTCCAATTAGATCATATTAAATGATCATCTTAAAAAGAGAATAATTCTTGGAGTTGATAAACAATTCTCAAACACGTCCTTCAACAAAGGATATAAAAACAAAAAGGTCAACCCAAAAATAATTCTCTCCTTTATAAAAATTCAAGTTTCCAAAACCCTCCACATAATCAGCATTAAATTAGGAAAATATTGACTAAATGAATTAAAATTAAAAAATATGAAAAAAAACCTTTGAACAAAAGATACCCAAAGAACAGAGTAAATACAACCATCCGTATCCCTGAAGTTTTAAACCCAAGGCATTTTATGAAAAAACTTGTCAGTAAAACTGCTATCAAGAACCTAATCATCCATACTTACTGACACACACTCCAATCCATTTCCCTATTCATTCCATTGGGTGTCATAGTCCCCAGTTCATGAATCCAATACAATTCTCTATACTTTAACAGCTTAACCCTATTACCACCCCTCCTAGGAAGATCTATATGTTCCAATATCTGGAATCTCAGCTGATTGATCTGATGCCCAGCAGTAATGAAGTGGTGAGATACAGGGGCATCCAATTTTCCTGTTCTAATATTACTTTTGAGTTGGTTAATGCGCTCCCGTACCTTCTTGGTGGTCTCGCCAACATACCCCAGACCACATGGGCATTTAATCAGATACACCACAAACTTAGAGTTACAAGTATAGTAATCTCTAAGTTTATGCTTCTTACCCGACGAGGGGTGTGTAAAAAAGGGGCCCCTAATGATACTATTGCAATTTTGACAATTAAGGCATGGGAAACATCCCAAGTTTTAATGCCCAATGTGCCCCTGGATAATCCTACTCCTTGGGCTCACATCAGCTTTGACCAATGTATCTTTAAGAAAATTCTTCAACATTGGGATTAGAAATTTGTAAAATGTGCCAATGTTTTTTTAGTACTTTTTGTATTTGGTTACTCCAAGGCGATTATGTGGAGGGTTTTGGAAACTTGAATTTTTATAAAGGAGAGAATTCTTTTTGGGTTGACCTTTTTGTTTTTATATCCTTTGTTGAAGGACGTGTTTGAGAATTGTTTATCAACTCCAAGAATTATTCTCTTTTTAAGATGATCATTTAATATGATCTAATTGGAAGGGAAATAATGAAGATTGGCCTTTTGTCAAAAGATATTTGAATTAGCAATGTCTAAAGAGAGTTAAGAAAAAGCAAAAATCTCTTTTTTATGTTTTTTTATGAAAAAGATACATTGCAATACAATGAATAAAGATAATAAGTTTATATTTATTCCTTTTCTATACTGAGTATATTAACCTGATGTATAATTAACAATGATGAAAAAAGTTTTTGTTCTCTTTATGTCCTTTGTTGAAAAAGTATGATAATGCAACAAGAGATGTTAATGATGGCCACTAGATGGCATTACGTAACACAAAAGTAAAATGTATTTTGTATTAAGTGAACACAGGTGAAAATAGGTGTGGTGGGTGGTGCTACAGCCTTTATAAGGTTTGTTTTTAGAGTTGAATGTTAGACATGAATAAAGACATGGGTCCGAAACGTTGTCTGTTTTAAAGTGGCTAAATAAAAACATGATGTTTTAATACAATTGGTGGTGCAGCTATACTATTATTTTTGGACTGTTTTCTTGGGACCTTGGTGCAGGTCCAATAGTTGGCACACCTGCAAACAAATTTTGCTACACCTTTGGTGCTTGGGCAATTTCTGACTTTTCTATAGTTTTATTGCACCAGCCACAGGCACAGGGGATCATGGATGAAACAACGGAATTGGACAAAGTGGAGCCACACACCTTTTGCTACACAGAGACTGAAGCAGCACGTATCACCACCCTAATCTGTGGATCTAGGGATTTTCTGCAGACCACCCCATTGCAGACAACTAATAAAGACTTTGAACATCTCAAAAAGAAAAATACTGCATATGAGTTACATGCAGTCACTTTGGCAGAATACCATCGGGTGAAGCGCATACCTAGAGGGCTGCGCATGAACACACGACCAACACTGCTAAAAGATAATCAAGAATATTGCCAGAAATTTGAGAGAATCCTAAATAAATGCTCTTTTGACCTTATGGTTTTGACTGTGGAGTATTTACAACTAGAGCTGAACAAACAGAAAGAACAGATTAATGCACTAAAGCAAGAACTCCAAACTAACCTTTCTCCAGATGCCCTACTGCAATACATAGAGGCGATTGATAAAGAGGTCCTCAAGCTGAGGGAAGAGATCCAGGAGAGAAAACGTAACAAGTGGAACCGAGATGAAAGGGATTATCAGTCCAGAACTGTGTACCGGGGCTTTGGAGGACGGACCGGAAGTGGTCCCGGAAGTGCCCGTGGAGCTAGTTCCGGTTACAGACGTCGTGAGGCCAGGAATGAATATGCAGGCTCATGGAGCCAAACTTCTGATTCAGCGTCGGGGGACTCTGATCCGGAAAGAGGAAGCAATGCAGATGGGGTGGCAGGAGATATCAGAGGCGGTGGAGGCATCGGGAACCGCCGGAGAGGTCAGAGGGGCCAGAGGGGTGGAGGCAGGAGCACACACCGGGTAATGACACGCAGCAAACACGGTCAGTAGTGCTCAATCTGAGTACCCACCCTCTGAGACAAGGGGAACATGAGACATTATCTAAAGGACTTTCATTTTGTCCAACACAGCAGAGACTTGATACCTTTACATTGCAAAAAGACTTACATCGTTTTTTTAGATCCCTGAAATTAAAGTGTCATTTTGCAGAGGGGAATGTTGGTAATGTAAATTTCTCTGTCAATAAGGATAATGTATGTAACAAACTTGGGCTTAAATCACTGGGTTTATACAATAAAAGTAATTTTACACCGCAAACAGTGAACCCAGGTGTGAGTACATACATACAATTGGTTGAGAATGATATTAAGAAACTCTGCAGGAATGTAGAAAAAGGTCACTCTAAATTTGCTCATTCAAATGTTAACTTTAATAGAGAGGATTGGAACAATGTTAGGAGTCTTAAAGAGAATACAGGCTATATTTTTAAGGAGGCTGATAAGGGTGGTGCGTTAGTGGTCCTTGAGAGGGATTACCATATACAAGAAATTTTGGGACAGTTGGCAGATGGTGAAGTATATCAATTGTTGTCAATGAATCCAATCTTCAAAGTAAAGAAAGAGCTGGAAGCGTGTGTGTTGAGAGCTCAGAAGATTGGAGTGATTGACAACAAGACAACAAAATTTATTTTGGATACAGAGGACATTATACCTGTCCTATATACGCTCCCAAAGGTTCATAAAAATTTGAAAGAACCCCCTGGCCCCCCCATAGTGGCAGGGGTGGGCTCCACACTATCTAAAGCCTCCATATATTTGGACAGAGTCCTTAGACCCTACACATATTCCACCTCCTATATCAGGGATACAGAAGATTTTATCAACAAACTACAGAATATAGTACTTGAGAACAACAAAGGTATACTTTATAGTCTTGATGTAACTAGCCTTTACACCTCAATCACACATGAGGCAGGTGTAGGGGCAGTGAATAGGTGTTTGGATCAGGATATAACCATCAATAATGACCAGCGAAACTTTATTCTTGATCTTTTGAATATTGTATTGAGATGTAATTTCTTTCTTTTTCAAGATAATTTTTATCTGCAATTACAGGGTACGGCCATGGGTTCCAATGGCGCCCCAACCTATGCAAATATTTGTATGAACACATTTGAAGAGTATTTTGTTTATAACCATCATTTTTTTCATCTATATGGTGCCACCTGGTGGCGCTATATAGATGATATTTTTGGCATTTGGTTGGGTGACATTGGAACCCTGGAACAGTTTGTTAAAGATGTCAATAGTGCTACACGGCATATAAAGTTCAAACAGACCATAAGTGAGGAAAGGATTGATTTCCTTGATACCTCAGTGTATAAACAAGATGGGCTGTTAGCTGTTGATCTTTTTAAAAAACAGACAGACTATAACAATCTATTGCACTATAAGAGTGCGCATTCCCCGGCACTGTTAAAAAGTTTACCCAAAAGCCAATTTATGCAAGTAAGACGAATTGTCTCAGATGAAAATCTGGTAAAAGAGAGATTATTGGAAATGGGTGAACATTTTAAACAGAGGGGATACCCAAGTAACCTAATTGAACAGGGGATTGAAGATGTATTGCAGATCCCTAGGACAGAATTACTTAAGGAGAGGATGAGAAATAAGAAAGATAAAAGAATGATCTTTGTTAATGATTATTCGCCTTGGAGTAACCAAATACAAAAAGTACTAAAAAAACATTGGCACATTTTACAAATTTCTAATCCCAATGTTGAAGAATTCTCTAGTCCCCCTATGGCTGCCTTCAAAAGGGGTAAGAACCTTAAAGATACATTGGTCAAAGCTGATGTGGGCCCAAGGAGTAGGATTACCCAGGGGCAAATTGGGCATAAAAACTTGGGATGTTTCCCATGCCTTAATTTTCAAAATTGCAATAGTATCATTAGGGGCCCCTTTTTTACACACCCCTCGTTGGGTAAAAAGTATAAACTTAGAGATTACTATACTTCTTAACTCTAAGTTTGTGGTGTATCTGATTAAATGCCCATGTGGTCTGGGGTATGTTGGCGAGACCACCAAGAAGGTACGGGAGCGCATTAACCAACACAAAAGTAATATTAGAACAGGTAAATTGGATGCCCCTGTATCTCACCACTTCATTACTGCTGGGCATCAGATCAATCAGCTGAGATTCCAGATATTGGAACATATAGATCTTCCTAGGAGGGGTGGTAATAGGGTTAAGCTGTTAAAGTATAGAGAATTGTACTGGATTCATGAACTGGGGACTATGACACCCAATGGAATGAATAGGGAAATGGATTGGAGTGTGTGTCAGTAAGTATGGATGATTAGGTTCTTGATAGCAGTTTTACTGACAAGTTTTTTCATAAAATGCCTTGGGTTTAAAACTTCAGGGATACGGATGGTTGTATTTACTCTGTTCTTTGGGTATCTTTTGTTGAAAGGTTTTTTTCATATTTTTGAATTTTAATTCATTTAGTCAATATTTTCCCTAATTTAATGCTGATTATGTGGAGGGTTTTGGAAACTTGAATTTTTATAAAGGAGAGAATTATTTTTGGGTTGACCTTTTTGTTTTTATATCCTTTGTTGAAGGACGTGTTTGAGAATTGTTTATCAACTCCAAGAATTATTCTCTTTTTAAGATGATCATTTAATATGATCTAATTGGAAGGGAAATAATGAAGATTGGCCTTTTGTCAAAAGATATTTGAATTAGCAATGTCTAAAGAGAGTTAAGAAAAAGCAAAAATCTCTTTTTTATGTTTTTTTATGAAAAAGATACATTGCAATACAATGAATAAAGATAATAAGTTTATATTTATTCCTTTTCTATACTGAGTATATTAACCTGATGTATAATTAACAATGATGAAAAAGTTTTTGTTCTCTTTATGTCCTTTGTTGAAAAAGTAGGATAATGCAACAAGAGATGTTAATGATGGCCACTAGATGGCATTAAGTAACACAAAAGTAAAATGTATTTTGTATTAAGTGAACACAGGTGAAAATATGTGTGGTGGGTGGTGCTACAGCCTTTATAAGGTTTGTTTTTAGAGTTGAATGTTAGACATGAATAAGGACATGGGTCCGAAACGTTGTCTGTTTTAAAGTGGCTAAATAAAAACATGATGTTTTAATACAATTGGTGGTGCAGCTATACTCTTATTTTTGGACTGTTTTCTTGGGACCTTGGTGCAGGTCCAATAGTTGGCACACCTGCAAACAAGTTTTGCTACACCCTTGGTGCTTGGGCAATTTCTGACTTTTCTATAGTTTTATTGCACCAGCCACAGGCACAGGGGATCATGGATGAAACAACGGAATTGGACAAAGTGGAGCCACACACCTTTTGCTACACAGAGACTGAAGCAGCACGTATCACCACCCTAATCTGTGGATCTAGGGATTTTCTGCAGACCACCCCATTGCAGACAACTAATAAAGACTTTGAACATCTCAAAAAGAAAAATACTGCATATGAGTTACATGCAGTCACTTTGGCAGAATACCATCGGGTGAAGCGCATACCTAGAGGGCTGCGCATGAACACACGACCAACACTGCTAAAAGATAATCAAGAATATTGCCAGAAATTTGAGAGAATCCTAAATAAATGCTCTTTTGACCTTATGGTTTTGACTGTGGAGTATTTACAACTAGAGCTGAACAAACAGAAAGAACAGATTAATGCACTAAAGCAAGAACTCCAAACTAACCTTTCTCCAGATGCCCTACTGCAATACATAGAGGCGATTGATAAAGAGGTCCTCAAGCTGAGGGAAGAGATCCAGGAGAGAAAACGTAACAAGTGGAACCGAGATGAAAGGGATTATCAGTCCAGAACTGTGTACCGGGGCTTTGGAGGACGGACCGGAAGTGGTCCCGGAAGTGCCCGTGGAGCTAGTTCCGGTTACAGACGTCGTGAGGCCAGGAATGAATATGCAGGCTCATGGAGCCAAACTTCTGATTCAGCGTCGGGGGACTCTGATCCGGAAAGAGGAAGCAATGCAGATGGGGTGGCAGGAGATATCAGAGGCGGTGGAGGCATCGGGAACCGCCGGAGAGGTCAGAGGGGCCAGAGGGGTGGAGGCAGGAGCACACACCGGGTAATGACACGCAGCAAACACGGTCAGTAGTGCTCAATCTGAGTACCCACCCTCTGAGACAAGGGGAACATGAGACATTATCTAAAGGACTTTCATTTTGTCCAACACAGCAGAGACTTGATACCTTTACATTGCAAAAAGATTTACATCGTTTTTTTAGATCCCTGAAATTAAAGTGTCATTTTGCAGAGGGGAATGTTGGTAATGTAAATTTCTCTGTCAATAAGGATAATGTATGTAACAAACTTGGGCTTAAATCACTGGGTTTATACAATAAAAGTAATTTTACACCGCAAACAGTGAACCCAGGTGTGAGTACATACATACAATTGGTTGAGAATGATATTAAAAAAACTCTGCAGGAATGTAGAAAAAGGTCACTCTAAATTTGCTCATTCAAATGTTAACTTTAATAGAGAGGATTGGAACAATGTTAGGAGTCTTAAAGAGAATACAGGCTATATTTTTAAGGAGGCTGATAAGGGTGGTGCGTTATTAATTATTATTAATTAATTAATAATTATTATTATTATTAATTATTCTCTTTTTAAGATGATCATTTAATATGATCTAATTGGAAGGGAAATAATGAAGATTGGCCTTTTGTCAAAAGATATTTGAATTAGCAATGTCTAAAGAGAGTTAAGAAAAAGCAAAAATCTCTTTTTTATGTTTTTTTTATGAAAAAGATACATTGCAATACAATGAATAAAGATAATAAGTTTATATTTATTCCTTTTCTATACTGAGTATATTAACCTGATGTATAATTAACAATGATGAAAAAGTTTTTGTTCTCTTTATGTCCTTTGTTGAAAAAGTATGATAATGCAACAAGAGATGTTAATGATGGCCACTAGATGGCATTACGTAACACAAAAGTAAAATTTATTTTGTATTAAGTGATCACAGGTGAAAATAGGTGTGGTGGGTGGTGCTACAGCCTTTATAAGGTTTGTTTTTAGAGTTGAATGTTAGACATGAATAAGGACATGGGTCAGAAACGTTGTCTGTTTTAAAGTGGCTAAATAAAATTATGATGTTTTAATACAATTGGTGGTGCAGCTATACTATTATTTTTGGACTGTTTTCTTGGGACCTTGGTGCAGGTCCAATAGTTGGCACACCTGCAAACAAATTTTGCTACACCTTTGGTGCTTGGGCAATTTCTGACTTTTCTACATTGGGTTATTACAGAGCTCAGCCACAGTGCCTTAGCATGCTGCGCTATCTGTCCGGTTTGATAAAATATAACATATAAGGTATGATACTTTATAACATATAAGGTTAGGTATGATACATTATAACATACAAGGTTTGATACATTATAACATACAAGGTATAATACGTTATAACATACAAGGCATGATACATTATAACATACAAGGTTTGATACATTATAACATACAAGGTATAATACGTTATAACATACAAGGCATGATACATTATAACAAAGAAGGTTTGATAATGTATAACATGCAAGGTATGATACATTATAGTGTACAAGGTATGATACATTATAACACACAAAGTATGATATATTATAACATGAAAGGAATTATATATGATAACATTCAAGGTATGATATATTATAACATAAAAGGAATTATATATGATAACATACAAGGTATGATATATTATAACATAAAAGGAATTATATATGATAACATTCAAGGTATGATATATTATAACATAAAAGGAATTATATATGATAACATACAAGGTATGATATATTATAACATATAAGGTATTATACATTATAACATATATGGTATGATACATTATAACATAAAAAGTATTATTCTTTATAACATATGGTATGATACATTATAACATTTAAGGTATGATAAAGTATAACATATTGATACATTATAACATACAAGGTATGATACATTATAATATACAAGGTATGATACTATATAACATACAAGGTATGATATATTATAACAAATAAGGAATGATATATTATAACATACACTATATAATATATTATAACATATAAGGTATTATACATTATAACATATATACGGCTAGATTACGAGTTTTGAGTGAAAAAGCAGCGTAATGGGTTGTAACGATGCTTTTTCACTCCCGCTGGTATTACAAGCCTTGCAGGTTTAGGGGCACCGCACACTTTTTTGGCCATACCGCAAATTAACTTAAGCAATTTGCGTAAAGTCTTTTTCAATGGGACTTCCTTAGCGCCGGTATTACAAGCTTTTTCTGGGAGGCCAAAAAGTGATCGGTACAGCCTATCCCGCAAGATTCGTAATGCAATAAAGTCCGTAGTTAAGAGCTTTACGCTACAAAGCTGTAGCATAAAACTCATAACTAACACCCATAAACTACCTATTAACCCCTAAACCGAGACCCTCCCGCATCGCAAACACTAAAATAAAATTATTAACCCCCTAATCTGCCGCTCCGGACAATGCCGCCACTATACTAAACATATTAACCAAACCGCCGCAATCCCGCCTCGCAAACACTAGTTAAATATTATTAACAATAGGAGTGGTGTGTAGTGGAAAGTGCCAAGAAATAACAGGGTACTGGCTCGACTTCTAAAGAAACGGCCGCCCAATACGGTTGTTGTATGTTACAGCGAAAGGATGGAAAAGGTTAGAAGGAGCGCCAAACAGAGAGGCTTTAGTACTTGTATTTTAATTTAGAATAATGACTTAACGTTATATATTTATACGTAAATGACAATTGGACTATATAAGTGGAGACAGACTTGTCCTTATAAATTGTTATACTTTTGTGGATAACGGATTGAGTTAAAACCAAAGGATATAAAGATCGAATCCATATATTTGATAGGTTGCTTATGAGTAAGCTAATCACTCACTGGGTATGTGCAAGGGAAAAATAATTCAAAGCAGTATGTTCAGGAATCTATTTGATACAATTATAGACAAATATAAAAAACAGTTTTGGTTTTAAAAATGACAAACACAAATTATTAGACGAATATTTGCGTAAAACACAATTCTAAAATACCTAATATTATCTGTTAGGCTAATATATCCGCTAGGAGGACACCTATAATAGCAATAGCTAAGTATATGTAAGTTATGAGAGCAGCGTGAAAATAATAAATGTTGTGATATTAAGTATCAGATGAAGAACAAGAATTTGGGATAGAACACTCTTGTTGTACAGAATGTGGGAAAGGAGATTGTTGCTGAAAAAACACTCCTAGTGTAAAAAAATGGAAAAAAAAGAGGATCGTTGCTGATTAACGTGACAGATAAAGATTGTACTTAGAGGACGGTTATGGGAAGTGCTTTAGTTTTTAAAGAATACTAGAAATCTATACGTTAATGTAACTATATATAGTGAGAAAAAACGTTACAATAATGTAACTGTGTCACGTGTCGAGGTAAAGTTAAGTGAAGAGAGAGGGATATATATCCAATAGTTTTATGGATGATGAATATGTTAAGAGTCCAGTGGGAAACACAGCTATAATGTGCAGAAATCAGTGATCGCATATAGACATGTGTTAATAGATGTGTATACGATAAGTGAATATTCTTGTGATGTCAGTTAGAAAATGAAGGAGACGGCGCTCCTATGATAATTTGTATGACAATATGAGGATATTCAAAGTATGACGAAAATGCAAAAATGGATTGGCCAATCCAATACAGATATATGATATCGAAATAACTCTTAGTGATGTACACAATAGAAATGTCAGATGAAATCAACAATCAACAATCAATATTTATTTTTTTCCTTCACTTTTAAAATTATTTATTTTTTTTCCCTTCACTTTTCTTAGGTTTCATTAAGTTTCAAGCAAGATTCATTGATATTTCCATTTACACCAAATAGTATAAGTGCATTAATATACACCTTTAAGGTTGTCAGGTTGCAATATATATCTAGTTAGGATTTTATGCCACATTTAATGAGGTTATCTGTCATCATTTTATTATGATAGATGCAATCTACATATGTTCTTCTTGAACTAATGATTTATACTAAAATATTCTTTAAGATCACCCCTTTTTTATGTACATGTACTGTGATATGGGATATATACCATAATATTGTACCTTACCTATCGTAGCAACTTAATATTTCAGGCTGTAGTCTAAAATCACTGTAATATATATTTATATACAACCTATTTACTATAGATGTGATGGCCATAGATGTGAATATCACTATACATCTTGGCTACCAAAGATCTGTCTTAAGAACCGATTTTTGCCCACACTAACGCCCATATTCAAAATGGCCACCAAGGAATTACTAAAAAGTGGCACGATTCCAAGCCACATCCCCTACACGCTATAGGCTATGGAATACTTTAAATTCTAGCAAAGCAAAGTAGCTGGTACTAGTCTTGATGAAGACCTCCTTCAGAGGTTGAAACGCGTTGACGAACTCCGACAGACCAGCCCGAATATTTGCTATAGATAGGTAAGCCTGTCTCCTAAATTTCTTTGAGAATTGTTCGCTTTGCCAAGTCACTTTTCTCTTTTTTTTCCGATATAGGTAAACAGGGATATCTCCTCACTAAACTCCCAAGTTGAATATTTCACCAATAACTTGATTGTCCTTATTGGGATATCTGTCATATGGATTTACTCCAGATCTAACTGTTTTCTAACTCAACAATCGTTTGGATACAAAAGACATCATTTGGACTTTTAAACCCCCAAAGACTAAAGTTTGTGTTTTTTAACTTTTTATTTTTTACCCATTTGGTCTTAGAAAGACATTTTTTTCTATGTGTTTATAGTCAGATTTCATCTGACATCATCCAAATCTTTTTTAATTGTTTTATTTTATGTTTTAATTTCTATTGTGTAAATCGCTAAGAGTTATTTCAATATCATATATCTGTATTGGATTGGCCAATCCATTTTTGCATTTTCGTCATCTTTGAATATCCTCATATTGTCATACAAATTATCATAGGAGCGCCGTCTCCTTCATTTTCTAACTGACATCACAAGAATATTCACTTATCGTATACACATCTATTAACACATGTCTATATGCGATCATTGATTTCTGCACATTATAGCTGTGTTTCCCGCTGGACTCTTAACATATTCATCATACATAAAACTATTGGATATATCCCTCTCTCTTCACTAAACTTTACCTCGACACGTAACACAGTTACATTATTGTAACGTTTTTTTCTCACTATATATAGTTACATTAACGTATCGATATCTACTATTCTTTACAAACTAAAGCACTTCCCTTAACCGTCCTCTAAGTACAATCTTTATCTGTCACGTTAATCAGCAACGATCCTCTTTTTTTCCATTTTTTTACACTAGGAGTGTTTTTTCAGCAACGATCTCCTTTCCCACATTCTGTACACTAAGAGTGTTCTATCCCAAATTCTTGTTCTCACTCTGATACTTAATATCACAACATTTATTATTTTCACGCTGCTCTCATAACTTACATATACTTAGCTATTGCTATTATAGGTGTCCTCCTAGCGGATATATTAGCCTAACAGATAATATTAAGCATTTTAGAATTGTGTTTTACACAAATGTTTGTCATTTTTAATCCAAAACTGTTTTTAGATTTGTCTATAATTGTATCAAATAGATTCCTGAACATACTGCTTTGAATCATTTTTCACTTGCACATACCCAGTGAGTGATTAGCTTACTCATAACCCACCTACCAAATATATGGATTAGATCTTTATATCCTTTGGTTTTAACTCAATCCGTTATCCACAAAAGTATAACAATTCATAAGGAGAAGTCTGTCTCCACTTATATAGTCCAATTGTCATTTGTCATTTACGTATAAATATATAACGTTAAGTTATTCTAAATTAAAATACAAGTACTAAAGCCTCTCTGTATGGCGCTCCTTCTAACCTTTTCATCCTTTCGCTTAAATATTATTAACCCCTAATCTACCGCCTCTAACATCGCCCCCCACCTACCTACATGTATTATTCCCTAATCTGCCGCACCCAACGTCGCCGCCACTATACTAAATTTATTAACCCCTAAACCTAAGTCTAACCCTAACATCCCCTAACTTAAATATAATTAAAATAAATCTAAATAAAAATTCCTATCATTACCTAAATTATTCCTATTTAAAACTAAATACTTACCTATAAAATAAACCCTAAGCTAGCTACAATATAACTATTAGTTACATTGTAGCTAGCTTAGGGTTTATTTTTATTTTACAGGCGTTTGTATTTATTTTAACTAGGTAGAATAGTAACTAAATAGTTATCAACTATTTACTAACTACCTAGTTAAAATAAATACAAATTTACCTGTAAAATAAAACCAAACCTGTCTTGCACTAACACCTAACATTTCACTACAATTAAATAAATTAAATTAATTAAATACAATTACCTAAATTACAAAAAAAAAACCCACTAAATTACACAAAATAAAAAAGAAATTATCAGATATTTAAACTAATTACACCTAATCTAATAGCCCTATCAAAATAAAAAAGCCCCCCCCCCAAAAAAAAACCAAAAACCTAGCCTTTTGCAGGGCATTGCCCCAAAGAAATCAGCTCTTTTACCTTTAAAAAAATACAAACAACCCCCCAAAAGTAAAACCCACCACCCACACAACCAAGCACCCAAATAAAATCCTAACTAAAAAAAACTAAGCTCCCCATTGCCCTGAAAAGGGCATTTGTATGGGCATTGCCCTTAAAAGGGAATTTAGCTCTTTTTCAGCCCAAAAGTCCTAATCTAAAAATAAAACCCACCCAAAAAACCCTTTAAAAAACCTAACACTAACCCCTGAAGATCCACTTACAGTTTTGAAGACCGGAGATCCATCCTCAACGAAGCCTGGAAAAGTCTTCATCCAAGACGGCAGAAGTAGTCCTCCAGATGGGCAGAAGTCTTCATCCAGACAGCATCTTCTATCTTCATCCATCCAGCACGGAGCAGCTCCATCTTCAAGACATCCGGTGCGGAGCATCCTCTTTTTCCGACGACTAACGATGAATGAAGGTTCCTTTAAATGACGTCATCCAAGATGGCATCCCTCGAATTCCAATTGGCTGATAGAATTCTATCAGCCAATTGGAATTAAAGGTGAAAAAATCCTATTGGCTGATGCAATCCTTGCGGCCATCTTCAGGGGTGTTGGGCCCCTTGTTTGCAGGGGACCCTCTGCCAAGCCCCTTGGACCCCCCTGTGTCTCTTTTTCTGGTACAGTCGACCCCCGGGTGGGGGTCCTTCTTCTTCTTCTTCTTTTCGGCTGATGGGCATTAAATTTGAGGGACAGTATTATGTCGACAGCTGTTTGCCGATGGGCTGCTCTGTTTCTTGTGCCTTCTTCGAAATGTTTAGTACATTTTTGCATTGGGCAGTTGAGATGACAATGGGGGGGGGGCTCCGTTGCGCACTACCTGGATGATTTTTTGCTGGTAGGGGATCCAGGGTCAGAGGCGTGTGTTTGGGCAATGGGAATCATGAGGGAGCTGATGAGTAAATTTGGGGTTCCTCTGGCGGAGGATAAAACCCAAGGCCCCTGCACAAGGCTTACCTTTCTAGGCATTGAGATTGATTCTAGTACCCAGCTATGCCGCTTGCCCAAGGACAAGGTACGTCACATGCTGGAAGCGGTTTCGATGGCTGCTGCAGCTCACTCGATACCATTGCGGGGCTTACAGACCCTGCTTGTCTTCTGAACTTTGCGGGCAAGGTGATTCCCATGGGTCAGATATTTAATCGCCGCATGGAAGAGCCTTTGAAAGGCGGTGAGAAGAAGTGTAGGTTGATTAGGGGCACTTCAGATATGAGAGAAGATCTGGGCATTTGGCACTGTTTCCTGAGGGAATTTAATGGGGTGCGACTGTGGAGGGAAGGCCCGGTGTCTAGTCGGGCACTTCACCTATACACAGATGCGGCTGGCGCGTTTGGCTATGGGGCATTTTTGAATGGAGAGTGGAGTGCGGAGCCATGGCCTCATAGCTGGCCGACATTGGGGCTGACGAAAAACCTCAGATGTTTGGTGCTGAATATTGATTTCCATGCATGGCATATGCATGGAAGAACAAGGTAGCTGATGCGTTATCCAGATTTCAGTGGGAGCAGTTTAGGAGGTTGGTGCCGGAGGCAGCGGTTAAAGGTCGCATATGTCCCCCTTTTCTTTGGTAGATAGCATAGAACAGGAGGCAGTTTTGCACCTAGTGCGAGCGTCTTTAGCCCCCTCAACTTGGACATCCTATTCGCATCATTGGGAGGAGTGGCTCAAGTTCTGTCACAACAGGTCAGTAGCACTTGTTAATGGTTCCCAGGATTTATTGTTGGAATGGTTGGTGAGTATGTGGAATGGGGGCGTTAAAAAAGGCGGGGTGCATGGGAGACTGGCAGCCTTGACGTTCTTTATCAAGATGTATGGGTTGCCGGATTTTTCCGGCTTGTTCTTGGTGCGTCAGGTGGTGAAAGGTTGGGGCAGGCTGGAACCATGTCAGAGGACGTGATGGAACCCATTACAGCCCAGTGTTTGCAGGCCTCATCCAGTGGCGCTGGCGAAGTCCTTTATGGAGGTTAGGCCAGTTGGAGGGGCCCAGTTCTTGGTACACAAAGACGGGTCTAATTTATCTAGATATCAATTCCAACGAGTTCTGTTCAAAGCAGCCGCTTTGTCAAGGTTGGATACGGCAAAAATCACTCCACATTCGTTTAGGATTGGAGCCGCCACTATTGCTGCCATGCTAGGGTGGCCCGTGGAGGCTATTAAGAGGTTGGGACGCTGGAAATACAGGGGGTACATCCGCCCATCGGTAGGGAGTTGAGTAGCTCCCTCCATCTTTCCCATGTGCAGAGTGGTAAGTTATGTTTCCTAACCGTTGGTCAATGTGTTAATTATCTTTATCTATCCTAGGTGTCACCATTCGTCCTGTTAGGGTATGGATAGTTGGGCACTCTTTTATTCATTGGGCTGCCTTCAGAGCCCTATCCCTCCCAGAAGGACAGCAATTAGGATTCCAGCTTTCCCGGGCATCCCTGAGATGGCTTGGACGCAGGGGCTTGCGTTGGTCTGATTTGCCCCAATTGCTTTAAGAGGCCCGGCGCAGATGGGGTGTCCCCCAGATAGTTTTGTTGCATGTGGGAGGTAATGATTTAGGCTCCACCCCAGCTTTAGATCTCATATCTGCCATGAAGTCGGATATTCGGTGGTTAGCGACAACTTTTCAGGGAGTTAGGATCGGATGGTCTAACATAGTTGCCCGGCTCCATTGGCACGGCTTCCCTCCTAGAGTAGCATATAGGGTGCGTAAGAAGGTGAACAGGCAGAGCGGTCATGGCCGCTGGGGGTTTTGTAGTGATGCACGAGGCCCTGTCTGCTGATAAACGGCATCTGTACAGGCCAGATGGGGTTCACCTGTCTGAATAGGGTTTAGGAATTTTATTGACTGATATAAGGAGGGTTTTGTCTACTCAAATTTAAGGGTTGTGGCGGCAAGAGCTTCCATAGTTTGTAAGGTAGGCTCTTGTGGCAGGAGGTCAAGGCTTCATCTAAGGGCATAAGCCTGAAACGGGGGACGGTCGAGCTAATGGGTGGATCGTATGTCCCTAGGTGCCGACCATGGGGTGCTTCACCCTGAGGGCCTGCTGACCGTGCTCCTCTAGGGCGTTTTGCTGCTCCGCATGGGCGTGGCCTAGCAAAAGGCACGCTTAACCAATATTCCTATCCAGCCTTGTCCTCTTGGTGTTTGGGGTTAGCAGTTTGCTCGTTATGCCGCCATGGTGATGATGATATACTTCTATGAAGTTTATAGTTAATAAAGTTAAATTATTAAATAAAAGTGACCATGACCGGTCTTAACCCAATTTTTGTGTCTGTGTAATTTTATCAGGTTGGGGGGGGGGGTGGGGAGTTCTAGTAGATAAATGTCCAATGGGGGTTTAGCCCTTATGATAGTGTAGGGCTGCCTGTCAGCAAGGAACATTTTAAGGGCCTCCCCCCTGCCTGACATGGGATCTAGCAGTGTGTATGTGCCCTTGCAACATTGTTGCAAGGTAAGGGGAGGATCTTTGTACTCACTATTTAAGCATGTGCAGGTCTGGCTTCATCATCTTTGTTCCAGATCTTTCAAGCAGTTTTTCCCCGCCCTCCCTCCCTCCCTCCCCCTTTTTGGATATAATTTTGAAAAGAATGTGATAATGGTGGCAATGGAAAAGGTGTTAAGCTCTAGTCCCTGAGGCTGGAGTCTGATTAGTTGAACTCTCTCATGTAAGACCTCAGCGTTAGTTTCCCGTCCCCTAGTTGTACTAGTTTGCTGGATGGCTTTCTAGGCAATTTCCCGTAGCTCAGGTTAGGTTAGAAATTATCCCCTGGCAGCGGGAGGTCAAGGCTTCATCTAAGGGCGTAAGCCCGAAACGGGTGACGGTCGAGCTAATGGGAGGAGCGTATGTCCCTAGGTGCCAACCATGGGGTGCTTCACCCCGCAGGCCTGCTGACCATGCTCCTCTAGGGCATTTTGCTGCTCTGCATGGGCGTGGCCTAGCAAAAGGCACGCTTAACCAATATTCCTCTCCAGCCTTGTCCTCTTGGTGTTTGGGGTTAGCAGTTTGCTCCTTATGCCGCCACTTGGTGATGATGATAGACTTCTACGAAGTCTATAGTTAATAAAGTTAAATTATTAAATAAAAGTGACCATGACCGGTCTTAACCCAATTGTCGTGTCTGTGTAATTTTTTCATGTTGGGGGGGGGGAGTTCTAGTAGATAAATGTCCAATGGGGGTTTAGCCCTTATGATAAAAATCTAAAATTACACAAAATAAAAAAAAATTAACATTACAGAAAAAAAAACCTAACATTACATTAAAAAATAAACTAATCTTATAGGCAAAAAAATAGGTTACAAAAAATAAAAAAAATAACATTAGAGAAAATAACAAACAAAATTATCCAAAATAAAAAAAAGTTATTCCTAATCTAAACCCCCCTTAAAAACAGCCCAAGATTAAAAAAACCTTAATCTATAAATAACCAATAGCCCTTAAAAGGGTCTTTTGTAAGGCATTGCCCTAAGTTTTACAGCTCTTTTGCCCTGAAACAAATACATAGTACAGCCTATAATAAAACACCCAACCTCCCAAAATAATAAAAACTTACTAATTACCAATCAGCTCTTTTACAGCCCATAAAAATAAAAAAAGCCCTAACATAAAACAAAAAACCACCCCAAGAAAACAAAAAAAACAACCTAACACTAACCCCAAAATAGGTACTCACCATTGATGAAGTACGGCGATCCTTCTTCTCCGGCAAGAATAAAGAAGTTGGTCCCACGATGGATGAAGATGGATCCGCCTGGATAAAGACTTTTTGCCACCTGGAAGAAGATGGATCGCCGGAAATTAGTAATGGTGAGTACCTATTTTGGGGTTAGTATTAATTTTTTTTTTGGGGGTGGTTGGGGTAGGTTTAATTTTTTAAATTAGTTTATTTTTTATTTTTATGGGCAATAAAAGAGCTGATTACCCTTTTAAGGGCAATTCCCATACAAATGACCCTTTAGGTGTTTTTTTATTTTGGGAGGTTGTGTAGGTAGGGGTTGTAATTTTAGGGGGAATTTGTATTTTTTTTTTTTTTAGAGCTGATAGCTTTAGGGAAATGTCCTACAAAAGTCCCATTTAAGGGCTATTGATAGTTTATTGTTAGATTAGGTTTTTTTTTATTTTGGTGTGGCTTTTTAAGGGGATTAGATTAGGAACAAATTTTGGATAATTTTGTTTGTTATTTTCTTTAATGTTTTTTTTTTTTTTTTTGTAATTTTAGATTTTAATTAATTCCTGTAATGGTAGTTTTAGCTTAGGTTTTATTGTTCTCACAGGAAAGTTTTTATTTATTTTAAGGTAGTTAGTAAATTTGAACTTTAATTTAAAGTTAGGGGGTATTAGGTTTAAGGGTTAATAGTTTATTTTAGGTAGTCGTGAGTGTGGGGATGGTGTTTTAGGGGTTATTAGGTTTATTTTAGTAGTAGCGATGTAGGGGTGGGGGTATAGAGGTTAATCAGTTTATTTAGTGTTGGCAATGTGGGGGACAGTGGATTACAGGTTATATATATAGGGTGCGTAAGAAGGTGAACAGGGAGTTGGGCAGAGCGGTCATGGCCGCTGGGGGTTTTGCAGTGATGCACGAGGCCCTGTCTGCCAATAAACGGCATCTGTACAGGCCAGATGGGGTTCACCTGTCTGAATAGGGTTTAGGAATTTTATTGACTGATATAAGGAGGGTTTTGTCTACTCAAATTTAAGGGTTGTGGCGGCAAGAGCTTCCTTAGTTTGTAAGGTAGGCTTTTGTGGCGGGAGGTCAAGGCTTCATCTAAGGGCATAAGCCCGAAACGGGGGACGGTCGAGCTAATGGGTGGATCGTATGTCCCTAGGTGCCGACCATGGGGTGCTTCACCCTGAGGGCCTGCTGACCGTGCTCCTCTAGGGCGTTTTGCTGCTCCGCATGGGCGTGGCCTAGCAAAAGGCACGCTTAACCAATATTCCTATCCAGCCTTGTCCTCTTGGTGTTTGGGGTTAGCAGTTTGCTCGTTATGCTGCCACTTGGTGATGATGATATACTTCTATGAAGTCTATAGTTAATAAAGTTAAATTATTAAATAAAAGTGACCATGACCGGTCTTAACCCAATTTTTGTGTCTGTGTAATTTTATCAGGTTGGGGGGGGGGGTGGGGAGTTCTAGTAGATAAATGTCCAATGGGGGTTTAGCCCTTATGATAGTGTAGGGCTGCCTGTCAGCAAGGAACGTTTTAAGGGCCTCACCCCCTGCCTGACATGGGATCTAGCAGTGTGTATGTGCCCTTGCAACATTGTTGCAAGGTAAGGGGAGGATCTTTGTACTCACTATTTAAGCATGTGCAGGCCTGGCTTCATCATCTTTGTTCCAGATCTTTCAAGCAGTTTTTCCCCGCCCTCCCTCCCTCCCTCCCCCTTTTTGGATATAATTTTGAAAAGAATGTGATAATGGTGGCAATGGAAAAGGTGTTAAGCTCTAGTCCCTGAGGCTGGAGTCTGATTAGTTGAACTCTCTCATGTAAGACCTCAGCGTTAATTTCCCGTCCCCTAGTTGTACTAGTTTGCTGGATGGCTTTCTAGGCAATTTCCCGTAGCTCAGGTTAGGTTAGAAATTATCCCCTGGCAGCGGGAGGTCAAGGCTTCATCTAAGGGCGTAAGCCCGAAACGGGTGACGGTCGAGCTAATGGGAGGAGCGTATGTCCCTAGGTGCCAACCATGGGGTGCTTCACCCCGCAGGCCTGCTGACCATGCTCCTCTAGGGCGTTTCGCTGCTCTGCATGGGCGTGGCCTAGCAAAAGGCACGCTTAACCAATATTCCTCTCCAGCCTTGTCCTCTTGGTGTTTGGGGTTAGCAGTTTGCTCCTTATGCCGCCACTTGGTGATGATGATAGACTTCTATGAAGTCTATAGTTAATAAAGTTAAATTATTAAATAAAAGTGACCATGACCGGTCTTAACCCAATTGTCGTGTCTGTGTAATTTTTTCATGTTGGGGGGGGGGGAGTTCTAGTAGATAAATGTCCAATGGGGGTTTAGCCCTTATGATAAAAATCTAAAATTACACAAAAGAAAAAAAATTAACATTACAGAAAAAAAACCTAACATTACATTAAAAAATAAACTAATCTTATAGGCAAAAAAATAGGTTACAAAAAATAAAAAACATAACATTAGAGAAAATAACAAACAAAATTATCCAAAATAAAAAAAAGTTATTCCTAATCTAAACCCCCCTTAAAAACAGCCCAAGATTAAAAAAACCTTAATCTATAAATAACCAATAGCCCTTAAAAGGGTCTTTTGTAAGGCATTGCCCTAAGTTTTACAGCTCTTTTGCCCTGAAACAAATACATAGTACAGCCTATAATAAAACACCCAACCTCCCAAAATAATAAAAACTTACTAATTACCAATCAGCTCTTTTACAGCCCATAAAAATAAAAAAAGCCCTAACATAAAACAAAAAACCACCCCAAGAAAACAAAAAAAACAACCTAACACTAACCCCAAAATAGGTACTCACCATTGATGAAGTACGGCGATCCTTCTTCTCCGGCAAGAATAAAGAAGTTGGTCCCACGATGGATGAAGATGGATCCGCCTGGATAAAGACTTTTTGCCACCTGGAAGAAGATGGATCGCCGGAAATTAGTAATGGTGAGTACCTATTTTGGGGTTAGTATTAATTTTTTTTTTGGGGGTGGTTGGGGTAGGTTTAATTTTTTAAATTAGTTTATTTTTTATTTTTATGGGCAATAAAAGAGCTGATTACCCTTTTAAGGGCAATTCCCATACAAATGACCCTTTAGGTGTTTTTTTTATTTTGGGAGGTTGTGTAGGTAGGGGTTGTAATTTTAGGGGGAATTTGTATTTTTTTTTTTTTTAGAGCTGATAGCTTTAGGGAAATGTCCTACAAAAGTCCCATTTAAGGGCTATTGATAGTTTATTGTTAGATTAGGGTTTTTTTATTTTGGTGTGGCTTTTTAAGGGGATTAGATTAGGAACAAATTTTGGATAATTTTGTTTGTTATTTTCTTTAATGTTATTTTTTTTTTGTAATTTTAGATTTTAATTAATTCCTGTAATGGTAGTTTTAGCTTAGGTTTTATTGTTCTCACAGGAAAGTTTTTATTTATTTTAAGGTAGTTAGTAAATTTGAACTTTAATTTAAAGTTAGGGGGTATTAGGTTTAAGGGTTAATAGTTTATTTTAGGTAGTCGTGAGTGTGGGGATGGTGTTTTAGGGGTTAATAGGTTTATTTTAGTAGTAGCGATGTAGGGGGTGGGGGTATAGAGGTTAATCAGTTTATTTAGTGTTGGCAATGTGGGGGACAGTGGATTACAGGTTAATCAGTTTATTTAGTGTTAGCGATGTGTTGGACGGTGGTTTAGAGGTTAATCAGTTTATTTAGTGTTGACAATGTGTGGCGGACAGCGGTTTAGAGGTAATCAGTTTATTTAGTGTTGGCGATTTGAGGGAAATGATGTGGGGTTAATAGACTAGGGGTTTATTTTAGGGTGTTAGGTTTTTGTAAAACTTTCTTTTCTCCATAGACTTTAATGGGTTAGGTTTTTTTCCTACATTTGTTCTCCATTGATCTCTATGGGAGAATACATGCACAAGCACGCCAAGTTGTAACTTGGATTTTGAGAGGTATGCGGCTTAACGCACCATACCGTATAACAAAAGAAAGTTTTATTGTGACTTGTAATGGCAGCGCTATGGAAATAGCAGTACGGCCCCATTTACCGCACAACTTGTAATCATGGTGAAAGATAGCAGCATCATTATTTATAATAAAATAATTGCTCTAGGCAGTACTTTGGGGTAAAAGTGGCTAGAGTGGGGTGAAAAACGGCACTGAAAAGTGTCTTTACATTGCGGTCTCTGGGAACTGTGTGTTCCCAGTAAATATATATGTGTATGCTTATATACATACTGTATATATTTATGTGTTAATACGTGTATATACACATATTAATACATAAATATATATATGTATATCGGCATATACATACATATTTACAAATGCTGCAATCGCTGAGCTACTTACCCCATTTGCTGTGCTTAGGTTCTCATGCTGTCTCTGACAGCATCAGAATAAGGCTCCCATCGGAGCCTATGTAAGCGTGCTCTTGTGAGCGCAATGTTGCCCAGCAATGAGAATGTGAGCTTGCGTTCACATTTCTGTTAACTTGTAATACCAGCACACATTAGCATGCACTGGTATTACACAGTGGAGCCAAATATCACTTTCATGTATGACGTTACTTGCAATGTTCTCTATAAACAATTTTTTCATTTATGATAGTGTTTTTTTTTTTGCCATTTGAGGTATATCTGCAGCCTCAAAGTTTCTCATGATAAAAAAAATAAATCATGATTTATATGGTTCACTCACAAAATAACTAAATAAATAATTTGATTGATTTATAAAATAAACTACTTCCACAGATAAGTAATACATAGTTTCATCTTAGAAAAGTTGAACAAAAAAAAAGGATTTCAAATATGTGTTTGGCTCTGTAAGTATGAACAGGAATCATGTTTACCCACTAAGAGACATAAATTATTGCCTTCCACTGTTTTGCTGTAGGACAGATATAACAATTACTACTTTTTAAATAGAAAAAACTACCCAATAGCTCTGGCACAATTATACTGTTCACGTAATTTAGTAGCCTCAGTAAATAAATTTGTACTCACAGTGAATCATAATCATCTGTTCAAAGGATTAAGGTTTGCCACATGGGGCAACCACATTCCAAGAGTTTTTTGTTTTGAAGTTAAAGATAAATACTTGCAGAACATAGAATACAACTCTAATGAACATGTAGATTGCGATGCTAGACATTTTCCTTTTCAAAGCATTTAATGGCAGTAATAACAGTGAGATAATTAAACATTAAGTAAGACCAACCATAAATGTAAATGATTTTGGACAAAGTATTCATGCTCCATCTCTAGAGTATTTTATCACATTAAAATGGAATTGGAAGTACTCTGCTTTAGCAAAAGATATTTCTAAAATAGAGACATTAGTCTTAAATTTACTAAGACCCAAAAGGATTTAGTTTCAAAGCTTGGCCCAATAAATGTTAATATAATTTATCCCTGAAAAAAGTTCTCTACATGATTGTAAACTAATGTATATAGTTGCACATCTCCAAGTGAAGATTGTTTTTAATTTGAAAGTTCCCTTGAGAGTGTTAAATAAGTTCCATATTTTCCCCCAGAGATAAAAGTAGTAACTACATTTCAGAAAAAATCATTTGTTCTGCTAAATTATTTTTATTAGATTGTTTTTGTGTTTTAGAGTGTTAATCTGAAACAGATATATAAAGGGGTCAATTTATTATTGGCTGAATTGGGCCAATTCACCCTGTTTCCGCGCAAGCCTTCAGGCTCACTGGAAACCGGAGTTAAGAAGCTGTGGTCTATAGACCGCTGCTCCTTAGTTCATATGCCACCTCTGGCTGATTGACACCCCCTGCTAGCGGCCGCAAATCTGCAGGTGGCGGTATTGCACAAGCAGTTCACTAGAACTGTTTGTGCAATGCTGAATATGGACAGCATATGCTGTCCGTATTCAGCGATGTCTGGTGGACATGATACACTACAGCGTATCATGTCTGCCAGACTTTAATAAATTGACCACAAAGAGTTAAGCCTCTGATTGTCTGCAACAGTAGAATATAAAAGCCTCAATTACAAACCCAAAGATTTTTTTTTTTTTTCTTGATTGATTGTCTTGAACAAAAAGATGACCAACTAGCACCTATGGACCACATATAGCCATAGTTTTTGTGGCCCCCTTGGAAAAACCAAAACTAAGAACATAAGCCATAGTTTTTTGTGGTCCCAAGAAAATTAGGAACTAAAAATGTATGTTTTGAGAAATTCTAGTGCTGCACAAACAAGATGGCAACCACTCAAAAGAGCCACCTGGAGGGAGAGAGCAGATAGGGAATATCCTGTGACCTTACCTAAATTGGGCCCAGATTCACAAGGTACACCATGTTAGATAGAATTAGCATTGTGTTGATTGTTGATGGGTTTAAACACACCTTTGGAGTACAGATTGGTTACGTGTGTTTAAACCTGCTGGTTATGTTGGTTAAATGTGGCTGATGAAACGGCTTCAACCGAGAAACACAGTGCTTGTGTGGTTTTACGTAATTAGTTATCTTCATTTTATGTTGTACTAATGTTTTTATTGGATTTTAATACATATTGAGCTTTATTGAATCATTTCCAGCTTGCTGTTTGTGGACAACCATTTTCCAGGGGGTTCTATCGGTTCCAGTATCCTTGGGCCAGTGATCGTGTGTCCAATAGCACAACAGGGTGCTGCAGCGAGACGTGAGCACCCTGTATCTCAAGCTCAATGTTTGTTGCTGCTGACCTATTGATATGCACATGAGGTACCTTCTTTATTTATTGTAGATTATACATATAGGTATACAGTATTTATGTATATACAGTACAGTATATTTAAATATATATATAATCCAAAAAGACTTGAATCTACACTCACTAGACCCATATGCAACTGATGTTTATTAAAGCGACATTTTGAAGCACAACAGCTCCTTTCTTCAATCTGTTGAGCTCCAAAACGTCACTTTAATAAACAGTGTACTCCACCTCTATAAGGAGTCCAGTGAGTGCAGATTCAAGTCTTTTTTGGATTATATCTATTTTTCCTGACACCCTGGTCTCTGAAAGTGTGAGTAAAAATCTCCTACTCATATTGGAATATTAGAATATATATATATATATATATATATATATATACACACACACACACACACATATATATACACACACACATATATATATACACACACACACACATATATATACACACACACACACACATATATAAAAAAGGCAGCACTCACTGGTCATTTGTAAGTAAAATTTAGCTTTTATTAATACAAAAAGTTAAAATCTTGGGAAAAACATGACGTTTCGATGCCTAACTGGTATCTTTTTCAAATGTCCCAAAAGGTAAATCCAAAGTGGTCACACCAGCTATGTGGTGTTCCCCATGCTCTAGCAGGGGGTGTCAATCATCCCAATCACATCTGATCGGGCTGATTGCTGTCCGCCGCCTCAGAGGTGGCGGATAAGTTAAGGAGCAGTGGTCTTAAGACCACCGCTTCTTAACTTATGTTTTCGGTGAGCCTAATGGCTCGCGCAGAAATTGCTGCATTCGCAGCATGTTAAATCGGCCCCTGAACATGTGTGTATAGAATGTATAGAAGTATATTTATGTATTTATATCTGCATACCTCTATAAACATACATATAAACACAATTAAACACATGTATACACACACATATATATTATGTTTAAATATATATATATCTGTATGTATCTATATATGTATATATAGGTATGTATAAATACATAAAAATATTTTCTTCTATTTGAAGAACATTGGAATTTTAAAAATATGCATAATTACCTTTGGGTATGGTACACTTGGTTAAACGTAGTGTCAGATTAGCGCTCAATCGATACGTGTTAGATTTTTTTCCTTCAGTGCATTCCATTGAAGTGTATGGGGAGAAAAAGTTAGTGTGGTTGTGATATCTAAAGTCCTGAAGTTAGCGCACATCGGGTTTTGCTGGAGTGCAAAAAAAACAATGACTTTCAACTTGCAATAAGCGCTAACAAGTTTACTTTCAGCGGTATTAGGGCTCGAGCAGGAGCGATAAATTCCACTTCACTTGAAATCTGGCCCTCAATGTGGTCTTCATCTATGATGAATCAATTTGCTGATGTTTTTTTCTAAAAATCTTCCTTAAAAAACTTTTTTTCTCATTTTGTTTTTCATGTTTACCCAATCACAATATAAAAAAAACTGATTTCTAAGTCTATTTTGAAATTAGCTATAAGTCAGTGATAATTAGTAATCAGTTCACAACTAATTCTGCTGCCTTAGTTTCAGTTTAAAGTGAAATATATTGACTCCATATATTTCTAGGGGAAAAAAAAAGAATATAAATCAGTATGTATATATGCTGTGCTCTCATATTAATGAGAACATGCTCCTTTAAATAAATGCAAATTAATTCATTTAATTGAGCATTGTAAATAATTTCTAAGATATATAAAATGTATTTGTAAAAGTGATGCAGAATGATCTGCTCGTCCAAAAAAACAGAGTACGTGCGACAGAGTAACTGGCAGAAATGTTTAATTGTACATAGTCAGCAAAAATGTGATTATTTTCATTCTTCTGCAGAAATAGAAAACTTTGCCAAATACTTTAATGGGTAAAAATGACATCCTAATTTATTCTAACAAAATTCTTTTTCAATAAATCCAAATGATCATGAGTTTTTCATTAGCATTCCATTCATTATCTTTATGTGTTTAGATACAAAACAAGTAATAAGCTAAGTAAATGAAGTGAAAAACATATCTATCAGCAAGATTCTAAAGCCGGATGGGTTCCACTTTTAGATGTTGCAGCAATGCTTGATTATGGCAACAAGCAATTTTCTAGTTATGTTGTCACACTAATCATGGGAAAGCTGTGCTGTAGATTCTAATGGGCATGTGATGTATGGGATGGCGTTAGCTGTTCTGCTCCATCAAAGGAATTCAGTTCGAGTTTGTCCATATCTTTATAGTAATACCGTGTGTAAAATGATATAAAAAATGAATTACCCTTTACCACCAGATTCTCTAAGCAGACATAGAAGTCAAGATTTAAAGAGGTATATTAGTCATATGCTAAATTATTTACAAGTGATGCAACATAACTGTAAAGATTATCTCCGTGTAAAAAAGGAAAGACATTTTGCCTTAAAATTTCTTCTTCTCACCAGAGTAAGCGCTTGCTTCCACTGAGCCGTAATTTGTTTTGCACAAGGGCACACAAACCGATAAATCTGCGGTCTGAAACAATTGTGTTTATCAACTTCTTCCGATGTCGTGTTCTACCTAAATATCGGTAGCTGGGGTCTGTTTGCTGAAAACATTTTCGTGCCCCATAGAAGTATTAGAAGCCGTTAAGTGATCACTTATTCCAGGTTTCCAATGAAATTGTAATCCGTGGATACACTGTCGGAGGCTGTCAATACATTGAGAAACATTACCACAGCTCAACTAGGTGTAAAAAAGTAAACATTAGATTTTTTGAGGCATGGTTCCCATTGACATTGTAAATCTTGCAAACAATGCAAGTGTTTCAATATAGAAATACATTGCTATATGTAATATATATTGTTGTCCCATGTATAGGAATATTTACACTATTATACTTATGGAAATATCATTATGTATGTACATATAAAAATATATGCAAGCATATATCTTCATATTTCAAACTAGACCTATGCCTAGGGCAGCAATATATTACATATATCAATACATTGGAAAATATAATTATATCTTAAAATATTATTTGCTTACATTTATAAATGTCCGAAAATTGAATCTTCGATTTGTGAACCATATAAATAATATAAATAAAATAATCAAATGAAACTTTCCCAGTGTGCGTGCCTGATATATGTGGGCCCTTGACCGGTTTGCGAAGGTGGAACATATCAGTAATTGTATTTGATCAATATTTTCTAATTAAGGAATATATCACAGTGTCCAGTGTTCTTGTAATTAATTAAAATAAGTAATTAAAATTTATTTATCACCTCTATATTATTGCAATCACAACCTATGTTCTGCATACATCACCGTGCTTAAAGGGACAGTCAAGTCCCAAAAATACTTTCATGATTCAGATAGGGCATCTAATTTTAAACAACTTTCCAATTTACTTATATCACCAATTTTGCTTTGTTCTCTTGGTCTTCTTAGTTAAAAGCTAAACCTAGAAGGTTCATATGCTAATATCTTAGACTTTGAAGGCCGCCTCTAATCTAAAGGCATTTTGATAGTTTTTCACCACTAGAGGGCATTAGTTCACGTGTTTCATACAGATAACATTGAGCTCCTGCACGTGAATTTATCATGGAGACAGCTCTGATTGGCTAAACTGCAAGTCTGTCAAAAGAACTGAAATAAGGGGGCAGTCTGCTGAGGCTTAGATACAAGGTAATCACAGAGGTAAAATGTGTATAATTATAACTGTGTTGGTTATGCAAAACTGGGGAATTGGTAATTAAGGGATTATCTATCTTTTTAAACAACAAAAATTCTGGTGTTGACTGCCCCTTTAATATAATACAAATGCATTTATATTATTGTTCAATATATTTTATAATATACTTGACAAAAAGGAGTGCATTAGTCATGCTAGGTTGACTTTTCCAACCTCTCATTAAAAACATGACTATAAGCATGAATGCAAGGTATTTGGCCATATCAACAGTACTACAGACTTACTTTCAAGGTTTTCTACAACTGGATAACCCTTATTAGCTTGTTCTGAAAGAGCAACCAACATTAGCTTCAGGATCAGTATTCATAACATTATTTGCACATGCAAGTTGACTAATGTGAAATAGCATATACTGTATGAATTTCTCAAACATATCCTCAAGTATTTTAAAATGGGCACATACAGTGGATATAAAAAGTCTACACACCCCTGTTAAAATGTCAGGTTTCTGTGATGTAAAAAAATGAGACAAAGAAATTTTTTCCGATCTTTTTCCACCTGTAATGTGACCTATAAACTGTACAACTCAATTGAAACTGTTATTGGTCAATTGAAAAACAAACTGAAATCTTTTAGGTAAAGGGAAATAAAAATAAAAAACTAAAATAATATGGTTGCATAAGTGAGAACACCCTTAAACTAATACTTTATTGAAGCACCTTTTGGTTTTATTTCAGCACTCAGTCTTTTTGGGTATGAGTTTTTCAGCATGGCACATCTTGACTTGGCAAGATTTGCCCACTCTTCTTTGCAAAAACACTCTAAATCTGTCAGAATGCGAGGGCATCTCCTGTGCACAGCCCTCTTCAGATCACCCCACAGATTTTGAATTGGATTCAGGTTTGGGCTCTGGCTGGGCCATCACAAAACTTTAATCTTCTTCTGGTGAAGCCATTGCTTTGTTGATTTGGATGTATGCTTTGGGTCGTTGTCATGCTGAAAGATGAAGTTCCTCTTCATGTTCAGCTTTTTAGCAGAAGCCTGAAGGTTTGGTGCCAATATTGTCTGGTATTTGGAACTGTTCATTATTCCCTCTACCTTGACTAAGGCCCCATTTCCAGCTGAAGAAAAACAGCCCCAAAGCATGATGCTGACACCACCATGCTTCACTGTGGGTATGGTGTTCTTTAGGTGATATGCAGTGTTGTTGTTGCGCCAAACATATCTTTTGGAATTAAGGCCAAAAAGTTCAACTTTGGTTTCATCAGACCAGAACACCTTTTGCAACATGCTTTTGGGAAACTTCAGATGTGTTTTTGCAAAATTTAGCCGGGCTGGGATGTTTTTTTCTGTAAGAAAAGGCTTCCGTCTTCCCACTCTACCCCATAGCCCAGACATATGAAGAATACGGGTGATTGTTGTCACATGTACCACACAGCCAGTACTTGCCAGATATTCCTGCAGCTCCTTTAATGTTGTTGTAGGCCTCTTGGCAGCCTCCCAGACCAGTTTTCTTCTCGTCTTTTCATCAATTTTGGAGGGACATCCAGTTCTTGGTAATGTCACTGTTGCACCATATTTTCTTCACTTGATGATGACTGTCTTCACTGTGTCCCATGGTATATCTAATGCCTTGGAAATTCTTTTGTACCCTTCTCCTGACTGATACCTTTTAACAATGAGATCCCTCTGATGCTTTAGAAGCTCTCTGCGGACCATGGCTTTTTCTGTAGGATATGACTAACAAAATGTCAAGAAAGACCTACTAGAACAGCTGGACTTTATTTGGGGTTAATCAGAGGCACTCTAAATGATGGCAGATGTGTACTGACTCCTATTTAACATGATTTTGAATGTGATTGCTTAATTCTGAACACAGCTACATCCCCAGTTATAAAAGGGTGTTCACACTTATGCAGCCATATTATTTTATTTTTTTATTTTTATTTCCCTTTACCTAAAAGATGTCAATTTGTTTTTCAATTGAGTTGTACAGTTTATATGTCACATTAAAGGTGGAAAAAGTTCTGAAATGATTTATCTTTGTCTCATTTTTTTACATCACAGAAACCTGACATTTTAACAGGGGTGTGTAGACTTTTTATATCCACTGTACATTTATAAACAATGTACAGATGCATATTGACATCATGTAAATGTAAAATACAAATTGAAGATGTTATTGTAAAGCAAATAAGCAGCTGTTCAAAATATAAGGACAAAATATATGATATTATTCAGAAATAATTTATAAATTCAATATTTGGCATAGGGGTGAGATGGAACTCACACTAAAAAAATGTTTTATAATAAAGTAAAATAAAAAAAATATATATAAAAAAAAAGAATTAATGCCGGCGGCAGGACTTGGCTTTTGGAGAAGAGGTAGTTGGGGGGGGGGTCTGTGGCATCTCGTGCGACACCCAACAGCTGCTTTGGAGGGCACCACCCAGTGGCATCGCTACAGTGGGGCAAGGGGGGAAATTGCCTCCCCCTTGTCTCCTTTGCCCCCCTGTATACCCCCCCCCTCCGCCAGGCCGCATATGGTTGCATAATTAATACACTGTGTGAACTTCGACTTTAAATGTTTTACTCAGAGTCTGGTGTTGTGTTTGGGCAGGTGGTGTTTTTTATTTTGTCACACACACTTCACTTGAGTTGTTGACAGATGACAGTCACTTTTTATGACCAACTACCGCCACGCCCACGAGTTAGTAATAATTTGCGCAGCGCGCCTCAGTCCCCAGTCCATGCTCCTTTAGAGGAACCCCCTCATGCCTCATCATCATGCCTCGTGTCTCTGTCTTCACGCTTGCCAGCTCTACACGCACTTGTGTGCAATCGTAGCACACCAATCCTATCCAGCCAGCATGCTATTGCTCCTATTTGCTCCTCCATTTCCTTCCAGCTGGGCGGTCATGTTCCTACATAGCACATTGCACAAGGAACATGACCGGAAACTGGAGAGGAGGAGGGAGGAGCCAGTGAGCAGGTGCTGTGGTGGACAGCCAGGACAAGTGCGACTGCGAGACTGAGAGCACGGGAAGGAGCAGCACCAGCAGGGCAGGCACTGGCAGTCTGTCTGTGTCTGGCACTGACTCTGGGTCTCTGGCAGACAAACATCTGATGATATAATTCTCTGGGGTAAGTGAAGTCAGTGTCTGACTGTCACGAACAGGGTTACTTTACTAAAGACTAAGTACTATTAGAAAGTAGATACTAGACAGAGACATGGATCACTGTGACTGACTGTCAGAGAGAGAAGAGAAATGAAGAGATCATGAGAAAAACATAACAGAGATCCAGAGGTTACATTTTATTTTTGTAAGAACTGCAAAAGGTACATTTTGATAGTTATACTATACAACTATCAAAATGTATCTTTTGCAGTTCTTACAAAAATAAAATGTAACCTCTGGATCTCTGTTATGCTTTCTCATGATCTCTTCATTTCTCTTCTCTCTCTGACAGTCAGTGACAGTGAGCCATGTCTCTTTCTAGTAGTATCATGCAGTAGTAAATGCAAAAAGGTAAAGTAAAAACACATTAGCTTGGTCTCCTTTGAGAATAGTCTGTAAAATGCTGCTGCAGATATGACTACATTGCACATTTTGACATCTAAGACTAAAAGATGATTAAGTTGAGTGTCACAGTTACCTTTGCCACCAAAACAATATTTCAATTTACTTCTCTTGTCAATTTTACTCCATTGTCTTGTTATTCTTTGCTAAAAAAAAGGCAGGTAGGTAGGCTGATAAGTGTGCATGTGTCTTGAGCACTATATGGCCACCTGCTTTTCAACAATGGGTACCAAGAGAACAAAGTAAATTTTATAACAAAGGTAAATTGAAAAATTCTTTCTTTATCTGAATCAGAAAAACATGTTTCTTTACAACTACTACACACATTAATACCCAGTGTGTAACATATTAAAGGAACACCAAAGACAAAAAAAAATGTTTAAACAACCTTTCAATTTTTTTCCATTATGCAAATGTGAACACCTTCTGAATATACATATATGCATTTTGTGATTGACTTATAGCTGTCACATGATGCAGTGAGAGGGAAATTAGAACCAACTTTAACATTTGTGCTTTTGCATTGTTTTTTTTCTAATACATTTACTAATTATGCTATTCTACGGTGTCATTTAACTAATAGAGAGTATTAGAGAAGGAGCTTTCTTAAAAAAATAAAGGGGCATTAAAGTAATAATTGTCCTTTAAATTAAAGGCGCATTCTAGTAGAAAGTGAAATTCTTTGTACAGTACTTCATTACACAAAAATATGTCTAATAAATACATCACTGTTTTAGCAAAAGAGATCACTATTATGCACAAGCCTTGCCAAACCATGCCTGTCCACGTTTTATTTTGATTTTTTTTATGTCACTTCTTTTTTTAACTTGTTTATATAGTGGTTTTATTTGCATAATATAAATGTTAGTTAATTAGTCAATGCTAGTTATGATGTGTTTTTAAGTTTTGACCAGAATATTCATTAAACGATAATGAACCTTTAATATCTAAATCCAACTTCTACCCTATTAAAGGGATAATATATTGGAGATAATGTGTATGTGTAACTCATAAGTGTCCAGGAAAACATGGCTGAGGTGGCAACCCTAGTCTCAGAGTAGGGGTCTCATTTGTTTTAGAAATGCAAAGAGATTAAAGACTCATTGGGAAATAGCATAAGTTACTTTAATATATAATATATATATATCTGTGGTGTACAGTACACACAGCATGCAGTGCTCAGAGTCATCCTTAATGAGTTCACCCAGCACTGATGATTTAGTTTGAATTCAAAGATATATCTTAAAGGGACATTAAACACAATTTTTTTATTTCATGATTTAGAAAGAGCATGCAATTTTAAACAAAATGTACTTCTATTATCTAATGTGCTTCATTCTCTTGATATCCTTTGCTGAAAATCATATCTAGATAGGCTCAGAAGCAGCTGGTTGGTGGCTACACATAAATGCCTTGTGTTATTGGTTCACCTATGTGCATTGCTATTTCTTTAACAAAGGATATCTAAAGAATAAAGCAAATTAGATAACAGAAGTAAATTGGAATGTTGTTTAAAATTGTGGGTTTAGGGGGCGGAGCCAACTACGGAGCTGTTAGGACGTGCAGAGCTGGAGCTCTCCTGCCTCTATCACCCAGAACTAACCTAAATCGACTTGAAAGCTCCTCAAAAATACCCCCTAATTGGCAATCATATCCCCAGTCACTCCTATACCCTATCTCTGGGTCATCTACCTGGCTCCGGATATCTTTGATGCTCTCTAAGACTCCTTTCCTTGTTTCCCTATACTCGCACCCCCTGACAATATCCTCACTGATCAGCGGAGACTACTCCTCACTTACCGCTATCCCCCCTGCCCTCCTGAGATTATCCGGTGATGATCCGGCCACTTTACAGCACCCTGCTTGCCTCCCAACTTGTGCAGGGCTCTGAAACGGCCCCACGGAAAAGCCCGCGAACGGCGGCCATCTTGCTCAGGCTCCTCTGTGCACTTACTACCGCACGGGACCACGGAGCTCCTTGCTACCTTGTGAGTATTTAACTCACCTCTCTCGGCTGCACATACTCAACACTCTGTAGCGGAGACCAGCTTACCTCCTCACACAGCCCTGACAGGCATTCTGGAAGCGGTCCAGACCGCACACAGCCCTGCAAATTGGAGGATTTGAACAGACGCCGACACCTGCAGAGACACATACACCACTGCTATCAAGTGGGCTCTCCCTCTTATCCAAACGGAGTGAGTATATTGCATAACTGTATTTATTTAGGGGGCAGAATTATTGACTTTAGTGCCTGTTATTCATACTGCTCATCTGCACAACCCCCTCCCTCCAGCAGAAGTGAAACAATTGCTGGCTTGCGGCACCCCTGTACTCATGAGGCCTGAAAGTTCTCCCTAGAACATCCTCCTCTCATCTAGCTGCCTCTATCCCACACATCTCTCATAACCAGCTATATAGTGGAATTCATATTTGAGCCTCTGCTAATAACCTTATCACTTTTGCACCTGTTTCAATTTGCAGTGCCCATCTAACATCAACACTCATACTCCTGCTTATAAGGATATTCTCCACAGCAATACCCCAGTGCAGAAGCCTTATACAGATACCACACAGACTGCACTAGATATCTCTAAGACTACTCCCCTCTCCCCCCTTTCCCGCGCCCATCCTTAGGCGCGGGTCATATCCAAATCCCTTTTGCCGGTCTCACCCAGAGGTGGTATAATCCCTGGAGAGAGGGAGACACTCATCCATATCTCAATCTAGAAGCAGGCTAAAGGTTTTCTCCTTCTGAACATAAAAAAAGAGAATGGAGGGCTAGGGCATTATGCTATAAGAGGAGCCGGGCTGGCACACCCCCCAGTTGTCAATTCTATCTGGATAGCAATTGTTTTTTTTTTTTGTTGTTTTTTATATTTTTATCTCTTCCCATCATGGCACAATCTATCAAAAGAAAGCCAAAGCATCAGGAAAACCCTAAGAGGACCCTCACAGATCACTTTCCTTGTAAAAAAATTTCTGATCCAGACCTCTCAGGGGAAGACTCTAGGGACTCAGCAGCCCCAACAGCTGACCATCACAAACCGGAGACATCACGTAAAGATAAAACAACATTATCCCAGTCTACCTTTTTGGAATCCATCAAAATTCTAACCGACAAAATGGACACTCACTACTCGTCCTTGAGGCAAGAGCTTCGTCAATCAGTTGGCGAATTGAAACGTGAAATTTCCACCTTAGGAGAAAGAACCGAGATCCTGGAAAGAAAACACGAAGATCTCGCAACTGACCATGCCAATCTTTTAGCCTATGCCCAGTCTTTGGCAGAACAGATTTCAGATCTGGAATCTAAGCTAGCGGATAATGAAGACAGATCCCGCCGCAACAATCTTAGGATCGGCGGTATTCCGGAGGATATCTCCTCAACTGAGCTTCAGAAATATCTGTCTGCTTTATTCAAAGATCTTCTAAATTCCACAACAGATCAGGATCTTCTAATGGACAGGGCACACAGGTCCACACGTCCCCGCAACTCCATACCTGACACTCCTCGAGATGTCATTGTACGTTTGCACTACTACACCACCAAAGAAAGGATCATGAGAGCCTCTTTTACTAACCGACCTCTTAAAGAACCCTACCATAATTTACAGATTTTCCCTGACTTGTCCCCGCACAAGCTGGCAAAAAGGAGAACCTTTCATCAGTTCACGCTAGCTCTGAGACAGCATAAGATTAAATACAGGTGGGGATTCCCTGTGAAGCTATATGTATAACATCAAGACCGCTCCTACACAGTCTCCTCACTAGAACAAGGTATGAGACTCCTAGCCACTTTAGAACTGGCGGGACCTCCTGACCCTCCCCCCAGGAAAAAAGGGAAAACAGGCGACCTTAACGTCTCAGCTCCAGAGTGGCATCTCCACAACCCCACTTCTACACATCGAGACCCAGAACCATCTTGATGTCTCCTCCTGCTTCCCTAGTTTCTCCCAAAGTTTGCCCCCTGGTCTAACAGGGACACTTCCCCCCAAGGAAGCCAACTTGCTTTTCACGTGAAAGTTCATACTGAGGATGGGAGTGCACTGACGGGTACACATCTTACTCCTTTTTCACTTTCCCATCCTTGGCCTTTCCCAGCAAGATTCTCTACAAGGACATCACCTGGACAGGTAAGCCTGGAGCTCACACACGGGTACATATCTTACCCCATCTTAGCTCAAGGCTCTCCCTTAACCAATTTCTTGTACTAACTGTTTTTATTTAACAGGTCTGTAGTTCACAAGATACTGTGGAATGGTTTTGTTTTTTACTGTGAAATGCTACCTAAGTTAACAGGTTCTACCTCTGGGACCAAATATATTTTAGGTTCAATGATGCTAAAGGAACCTCATCCTTAAATACCTAGATTTATTACTGTTTCTGAGTTCAATCTATGTTTTTAGAGGGGAAAAAAAAAAGCCTACCTCTGCTGAACAGTATTGATTATTTCACTCAGTTTGCATCATATGCCATCAATGTTATGTACCTTTTTATTTCAGGTTTTCTTCATTGAGATCTACTATTGTTGTTAATATGCCTGATGTGTTAAATGTTTGATTAGGAATGTACTTACATTTTGTACCCACCTTGTTAACAACACTCCTAGATGTTTACACATAAACACCTTTCCTCACGACATCCTCACTACTGAATCAGAGTATCCTACAGTACATGCCCTCTTATAATTACGCTCCCACTCGTCTATGCTCACCTCCCTTTACACTTCCTTTAGCCACTCCTTCTCCCACACACTTCCTAGCTCTTATCTTCCACCTCCAGTTAGCCATCCACAAAAGGCCACCTACTTACCTAGCTCTTTGTGTCACACACATCTCCTCACATTGTTAATCCTCCTCATATGCCTATCCAACTCAAACTGGGGGGCGCTCCCCCCGCTACCTCTTTCTCTCTCTAAATTTACATTCCTTCATCTACCAAACCTCACATATATCCGTCTACCGCCTATCTCGACCTAATTGTAGCCCCCCTCTCTCTTTATTCCCTACCCTCCTCTCTCCTTCCTCGCTACTAGCACTGCACCACATCAGTACCCTTTCCCTTCATATCCCTGACTAGCTCCGACACCTTTTCGTCTATTCACTCTTATTGACTTAACACTTAAGGCTCCGCCCCCCACCCCTCTCTCCCCTCCATCTTTTCCCCTTACCCCTACATTCACTATTATTCATTACATTTTTCTTCCACGCCTACTTCCTCCCCTTTTTCCCATCCCCATCCCTTTCATTTTTTTTAATCTAAGCGGCTCTGGCCCGCTGTTTCCCCCTCCCTGAAAAATACTTCTCAGTAAGCAAAACATATACTAATTAGACGTGTCTTTAACTAATATCCATTTACACATCACCGACACCAACCTCTTCTCCCCCTCCCCCCCTTTTTTTTTTTTTTCTTTCTTTTCTCCCCTTCTCCCTTCCTATCTATTATCCTCTTCCCCTCGCTCCCTCCCCTACCCACCCCTAGCATACAGCCCAGATCTGCCATGAAGGGACTACATCTCCTAACTCTTAATGTCCAGGGACTAAACTCCCCCACCAAACGCAGTCTCCTATTAAACTCATTACGCAAAAATCATATCGACATAGCCTTCATTCAGGAGACCCATTGGACCCCAACGCAGGGCATTCGCCGCACTTCCAAACACTTCCCCATACTCCTTGAGGCCACATTCCCCTCGAAATCCAGGGGAACCGCTATCTATATAGGCAAAAATGTCCATTATGATCCGATTTATGTTGAGTCTGACACCCAAGCACGCTTCATTATAGCTGTATGCAAGTTGAATACTCACCTAGTTACCCTCGTCAACATAAAATGCCCCAAATGCAAAACAAGTGAAATTCCTTAGAACCCTTCTCAAATCCGTAGCAACAATCATGCAAGGCGACCTAATCTTAGGGGGTGACTTTAACTTAGTCTGGGACATACAAGCGGACAGAAGGGGACCTCCTCTCTCTAGACAGGACAGAGCGACTCATTCACTATCGTCAGCCTTTCAATCACTAATAGCACAATATGAGTTATACGACATATGGCGCGCCCTTCACCCACAGGATAGAGAATTCACCTTCTATTCATCCCCGCACAAATCACACACACGCATAGACTACTTTTTTGCACGCGCAAAATTCCTGGATACTGTCCATTCTGTATCTATTTCCCCCATCTCCTGGTCCGATCATGATTCAATCCACCTATATATAGGCCCACACGTCCATCCACCCCCCTCTCACTTGGCGCCTGCAGGACTGGACCCTCACAGACCCATTTTTCAAGACCTCCCTCCAGAACACAATTCTAGACTATCTTGCCTTAAACGACAATGACCAGACTACCGCCCAAACTCTTTGGGCTGCCCTGAAGGCAGTGGTGAGGGGCCACCTTATACAGTTTGAATCTGAAGCACGTTCAAGAAGCAAGGCTGCCTTATCTTCCCTGAATATCCAGCTCCGCCATCTTAAGTCGGATCTCTCCCACATATACTCCCCCTCCACAAATGACAAGATAACTGAAACAATGAAACAAATCCAGGCCCTTGAACTTAAAAAAACACAAACCATGTTAGAGAAATTCAGAAGGATCTATTACCATTTTGGTAACAAAGCCTCCTCTCTCCTAGCCAATAAACTTAAGAACCGGACAGCACAAGCTAGAATTATGTCCATACAAACCACTTCAGGAGCACACGTCTATGCCCCTGCCGATATTGGAAGTACCTTTAGACGATATTACTTAAACCTTTACAACATTGAGGCTAACTTAGAATCCCCAGCTTGCCCTCTAGAGCAGATATCTGAGTACCTCAAATCTCTTGCTCTTCCTTCTCTTACCCCAGAGGACGCTTCCTCCCTTATGACCCCGATCACAGTACAGGAAATATCAAGAATCATCCGTAACTTAAAGTTAGGGAAAGCTCCCGGCCCAGATGGCTTCACAGCCAGGTTTTATAAAACCTTTCATCCGCAGATTGCCCCTATTCTTTGCAAATTCTTCCAGGAAATACTCTCGGGAGCATCTTTCATGGCGGAATTCCTGGAAGCTGTGATAGTCACTATTCTAAAACCGGGCAAACCTCCCGACTTATGCAGTAGTTACCGTCCCATCTCATTAATTAATTTAGACACAAAAATATATGCAAAACTTCTAGCTAATAGAGTCACCAAGGTCATCTCTTCCCTTGTGGCAGGTGACCAGGTTGGGTTTATCCCAAATAGAGAAGGTGTAGACGCCACTAGGCGGATATTGGATGTCCTCCACATCGCAGACCGCGGAGATGCTCCCTTCCTGGCCCTGTCATTAGACGCGGAGAAGGCGTTTGACAGGGTCAGGTTGGATTTCCTATGGCAAACCATGGATACTTTCTGTTTTCCTGATTCATTCATAAGAGCAGTCAAAACTCTCTATAACCACCCGACGGTTTCAATCCTCCAAATTTTCTATAACAAATGGCACCAGACAGGGGTGTCCCCTTTCCCCACTCCTGTTTGCCTTGACCATTGAACCCCTTGCCCAATCTATCAGAAATGACCCCCAGACTACAGGACTTCCCATTGGACCTTATGTCCATAAAATTTCCCTCTATGCGGACGACATCACCCTCTTCCTGACATCACCCGAAAATTCTCTCCCGGCAGTCTTCACAATTCTAGAAAAATTTGGCGCCTTGAGCTTTTATAAGCTAAATGTAACTAAAACAGAAGCCCTCCCCATAAATATTTCCACTGCGGCCCTAACCTCTCTCCGGTCAAAATACCATTTTCAATGGAAATCTACGTCGCTCAAGATCCTGGGAGTTCACCTCAGCCCAGATCCTGCCGACACTATCACACAGAATTATACTGATAGACTCCCGGAGTTCAGAAGACTCCTGGAGTCATGGGAATTCCGGGAAATCTCCTGGACGGGTCGCATTTCTGCGGTAAAGATGTCTTTTCTCCCCAAACTCACTAACCTCCTAAGATCTATCCCATATAACATCCCCAGAACACTTCTCAATAGATTCCAAAGCTTGATTACTGCCTACGTCTGGAAAGACCGTCGTCCCAGAATGTCAGGTCGCACACTCGAAAAGCCGATTATACTGGGAGGTTTAGCTCTCCCAAATATAATTTCGTATTACAACGCCGCTAGACTATCACACATCCTCCGGTGGAATGACCCCGAAAGACACCTCAGCCCAGATCCTGCCGACACTATCACACAGAATTATACTGATAGACTCCCGGAGTTCAGAAGACTCCTGGAGTCATGGGAATTCCGGGAAATCTCCTGGACGGGTCGCATTTCTGCGGTAAAGATGTCTTTTCTCCCCAAACTCACTTACCTCCTAAGATCTATCCCATATAACATCCCCAGAACACTTCTCAATAGATTCCAAAGCTTGATTACTGCCTACGTCTGGAAAGACCGTCGTCCCAGAACGTCAGGTCGCACACTCGAAAAGCCGATTATACTGGGAGGTTTAGCTCTCCCAAATATAATTTCGTATTACAATGCCGCTAGACTATCACACATCCTCCGGTGGAATGACCCCGAAAGACAACTAAACTGGTACCCTTTAGAGTCCTCACTGCTGCCCTCGGGTATAACCCTTGCTGATATTCTATGGATCCCCACTCACCACCGACGAGCTATTGACAACCTACACCCTGTCTTTAAACACGCACTCCGATTCTGGGACCAGATCAGACATAACTTGGACATATCCCCTCATCCCTCCCCTACTCTGACAATCTCTGCTGCACTATACTGCCTTCCAGACTCTCACTATGATCTATGGCCACAGTTAAGAACACTCCAGATCTCAGATCTCTATGAAGGGGATAATTGGCTCCCCCACCCTGCAATGTGCGCTAAACTCAAACTTCCACCCAAATTACATTTCGAAGGATTCCGCTTAAGCACCCGCCTTCGCACATGGGGCTATCCCAAACAATCTTTGCGCCCACTGACAGCCTGGGAGAAGGCATGGCTTGGGGCTCATAGCCTCAGACACCTTCTATCTTTCCATTACAGCCTACTCACTAATCCAAACCCTCTCCATAAAATAGCACAACATCAAGCCTGGGAGAGGGAAATAGGTTTCACTGTTGCCCTAGATATATGGCATGACAGAATCAAAATTTCCAAAAAGCTCCTTCATTGCGCTACGCTGTGGGAGCTACACTACAAGATCCTGGTCCGCTGGCACCTTGTCCCAACTACACTACACACGATATACCCATCACAATCACCTGAGTGCTGGAGAAAATGCAAAATACACGGCACCCAACTCCACATTTGGTGGTCTTGCCCTGTAATCCAGCCTTTGTGGAAAAAAATTTATATACTTCTCCAATCACTCGGTACCACCCCTCCATTCACCCCTGAAGTTGCCCTTTTACACATGCAGATGCCAAATCTTTCCTCCTCTAGAGAAGCCCTCACAATTTATGTCCTTACGGCCACAAAATTAGCCTTAGCAAGGGCATGGAAAAAAGAGGAGCCCCCGGCCCTATCCCAGGTAATCTCCACTGTACACTATATCGGCCAAATGGAACAATACTCATACAAAGTACTTGACAAGACTGATTCCTTCCATGAAATCTGGTTCCCATGGATTACAAAATTTCCAAACTGGTCATCAAACTCCTAGACACCATCCCAGATCTCCCCCCCCCCACCCTCGTCCTCCTTCCGTCCACTCTTCATTCATCTTCCCCCTCTTCTCCCCCCCCCCCCCTTTTTTTTTTTTTTTTTTCTCTCTCCTCTCTCTCTCCCCTTCCTCCTTTTTCCTTCTATCTCTCCCTGACTCTCATTGCGCTCATTTTCCATGAGCCTTAATGCCATACAATCTAACAAAATCTGTGTGTCAACTCAGCCACTTCCAAAACCACTGACACTGCTTACATCTGTGGATTCATATTGGATCACTTTCAGAAAAGAGACCCTATTCTTGCCTATCCCCATTCCCTTTTCAATATTACACACGTATATGAATGTTCTGTTTATTTCATGTCCATTTATGTACTCCAGTTATACGTCTGTACAGCCTAAGTTTTCTGTATTTTCAGGCACTATTGTTTTTTGATGATTTTGTCTCAATAAAAAAACTTTTGATTGAAAAAAAATTGTGGGTTTAATTTTCCTTTATGTAACTGTAATAAATATCTGCATTAATTTAGTCTAATACTCTCATTCTATTTAAATTCTCCACTCTGAGTCAATGATTGACCACAGTCACTAATTGTCACTACATATATTAGTGAATTTGACACTATTTTTGTCTATTCTATACTATGAAATCATTTCCTTCTGTGTTTATGCATTATATGAAATAATTCAGGGTTTTTATCTCATTCAAATGATTCAATGTTTGTCATTTTTTTACTTAGAGTACAAATTTAGCTGAACCCACATCTAATATTTAATTTGACAGATTTCTATTTTCAATATATGTCAATGCATATTATGTTATAAAGGAAAATATTGTAATACTTGCTTAATTGCTTTCCTTTTCCATTTATATTTCTTTTTTATCTTCTTATGAAAAAACTATGGGCCGTTGTAATTGTTTTGTTGTCATCTTTGTGTGTGTATGTACGTGTGCATGTGTATGTATAAATGTATGTGTGTGTATTTGTATGTATGTTTGTGTGTGTGTATGTATGTATAATGTGTGTGTATGTACGTGTGCATGTGTGTGTGTGTATGTATGAATAAATGTATGTGTGTGTATTTGTATGTATGTTTGTGTGTGTATGTATAAATGTATGTATGTGTATTTGTGTGTGTGTGTGAATTTATGTATATATGTATGTGTGTGTGTGTATTTGTATGTATGTTTGTGTGTATATGTTTAAATGTATGTATGTGCATTTGTGTGTATGTTTGTGTGTGTATGTATAAATGTGTGTGTATTTGTATGTATGTTTGTGTGTGTATGTATAAATGTATGTATGTGTATTTGTGTGTGTGAATTTATGTTTATATGTATGTGTGTGTGTGTATTTGTATGTATGTTTGTGTGTATATGTATAAATGTATGTATGTGTATTTGGGTGTATGTTTGTGTGTGTATGTATAAATGTATGTGTGTGTAGTTGTATGTATGTTTGTGTGTGTATGTATAAATGTATGTGTGTGTATTTGTATGTATGTTTGTGTGTGTATGTATAAATGTATGTATGTGTATTTGTGTGTGTGTGTGAATTTATGTATATATGTATCTGTGTGTGTATTTGTATGTATGTTTGTGTGTATATGTATAAATGTATGTATGTGTATTTGTATGTATGTTTGTGTGTGTATGTATAAATGTATGTGTGTGTATTTGTATGTATGTTTGTGTGTGTATGTATACATGTATGTATGTGTATTTGTGTGTGTGTGTGTGAATTTATGTATATATGTATGTGTGTGTGTATTTGTATGTATGTTTGTGTGTATATGTATAAATGTATGTATGTGTATTTATATGTATGTTTGTGTGTGTATTTATAAATGTATGTGTGTGTATTTGTATGTATGTTTGTGTGTGTATGTATAAATGTATGTATGTGTATTTGTGTGTGTGTGTGAATTTATGTATATATGTATGTGTGTGTGTATTTGTATGTATGTTTGTGTGTGTGTATTTGTATGTATGTGTATTTGTGTGTGTGTGAATTTATGTTTATATGTATGTGTGTGTGTATTTGTATGTATGTTTGTGTGTATATGTATAAATGCATGTATGTGTATGTGTGTGTGTGTGTGTGTGTGTGTGAATTTATGTTTATATGTATGTGCGTGTGTGTGTATTTGTATGTATGTTTGTGTGCATATGTATAAATGTATGTATGTGTATTTGTGTGTGTGTGTGTGAATGTATGTTTATATGTATGTGTGTGTGTGTATTTGTATGTATGTTTGTGTGTATATGTATAAATGTATGTATGTGTATTTGTGTGTGTGTGTGAATTTATGTATATATGTATGTGTGTGTGTATTTGTATGTATGTTTGTGTGTGTGTATTTGTATGTATGTTTGTGTGTATATGTATTAACTTATGTATGTGTATTTGTGTGTGTGTGTGAATTTATGTATATATGTATGTGTGTGTGTGTATTTGTATGTATGTTTATGTGTATATGTATTAACTTATGTATGTGTATTTGTGTGTGTGTGTGAATTTATGTATATATGTATGTGTGTGTGTGTATTTGTATGTATGTTTGTGTGTGTGTATTTGTATGTATGTTTGTGTGTATATGTATAAATGTATGTATGTGTATTTGTGTGTGTGTGAATTTATGTATATATGTATGTGTGTGTATATTTGTATGTATGTTTGTGTGTGTGTATTTGTATGTATGTTTGTGTGTGTATGGTTTGTAGTATAGAGGCGCAGGTGTTTTCTTGATTATGCTCCAAAATTGCCTGAGAATGAGAGGACTTTATTTCTGTGTGTGTAGATCAACACCATGTAATTGTGCAGTATACTTACTCTGAAAAATTCAGAGTCCAGCTTCTTCTTTATAAGTTAGTCTGAATGATAAGGTATTCCCCCAATCCACTGTAACTGTGGATACAAAGTGTCGTACTTCAAAAAGCAGTATGTAAATGATACAAAATGTGCAGTATACTTACTCCGATAAAATCGGAATCCGGCTCCCTATACAGCACTCCCGCTGATGTGGTTGGTGGAAATCCAAAGAGGCAGCAAGCAAAAGTTTCGTAAAAATACAAATTTATTTTAAAATGTCACTATGGACAGAAAGATAAAAGCTCATATTAAGAGGCTCTACGCATTTCAACGATGTCTCATCTTTCTCAAGAGCTGTAAACAGGTAAAGTGCTGCCTTTGGATTAACACAGGTGCTTTTATACAGGAGTAAATGGTGTTCCTTTTCCGGTCTAACCGGAGCCAGACTCACAAAATAATTTTTCTAGATTTACTTAAAATGTCAATATTGTCAGCCGATGTCTGATTAGACCATTATTAATGTGCAAAAATTGCAAAGATCTATTTAATAATTGTATAAATCGGATGGCGATATTCGCAGATTTTCACTTTGTTCCTAGGACCAATCAAAGTCAGTAAGACAATAGTTCCCTTTCGAGTACATATTGGACATAAGTTCTAAATCAGGTCCGCTTCTACCTTTGGATTTACATAGATGTTTGTATACAGAGGTAATTTATTATTCCTTTTCCGGTCTAACCAGAGCCGGACTTACAATAAATTTACAAGATTATCGATATTGTCAGCCGATTCATGTTTAGATCGTGATTAGTGTGCAAAATTACAAGGATCTAGTTATAATTGTATAAATCGGATGGCAATATTCAAACATTTTTACCTTATTCCTAGAACCAATCAGAATCGGTTAAACAAAAGTTCCCTTTCGAGTTCATGTAGGACATTAGTTCTAAATCAAGTCCGCTTCTGTGTTATGATCACGTGTTAGGTGAGAGGACCAATTCTGGGTGTTTTGTTTCCATTTTGTTTTTGTTCCGATGTGAAGGGATTTTCACACCGGATGAAAATCCCTTCACATCGGAACGAAAACAAAATGGATGAGACTAATGTTTTGTATTTTTACGAAACTTTTGCTTGCTGCCTCTTTGGATTTCCACCAACCACATCAGCGGGAGTGCTGTATAGGGAGCCGGATTCCGATTTTATCGGAGTAAGTATACTGCACATTTTGTATCATTTACATACTGCTTTTTGAAGTACGGCACTTTGTATCCACAGTTACAGTGGATTGGGGGAATACCTTATCATTCAGACTAACTTATAAAGAAGAAGCTGGACTCTGAATTTTTCAGAGTAAGTATACTGCACAATTACATGGTGTTGATCTACACACACAGAAATAAAGTCCTCTCATTCTCAGGCAATTTTGGAGCATAATCAAGAAAACACCTGCGCCTCTATACTACAAACCATTACAATTACCACAGTCTCATTTTGGGAGAGACTGATAGACGGCGGCGGTGCAAACAGAGGGGAGTATTTAACCTTGTACATAGATATTGTTTATTAACATCTTACATACTTTGTACTTGTGTGTGTATGTATAAATGTATGTATGTGTATTTGTGTGTGTGTGTGAATTTATGTATATATGTATGTGTGTGTGTGTATTTGTATGTATGTTTGTGTGTGTGTATGTATGTATAATGTGTGTGTAACTGTGTGTGTACGTGTATGTATGTATATAAATATATATATATGTGTGTATGTGTATGTGTGTGTGTGTATTTGTGTTTGTATGTGTATGTGTGTGTGTCTGTGTGTATGTATGTGTCGGTGTCTGTGTGTGTATTTTTGTGTGTGTATGTATGCATGTGTGTGTAACTGTGTGTGTGCATATATGTATTTGTGTGTCTGTGTGTGTATGTATGTATGTATGAATGTATGATGTGTGTGTATGTATGTATGTGTGTGTATGTATATATGTGTATGTGTGTGTCTGAAGTAATACCTGAGGAAGAAAGGAAAATTCTTGAAAGCTTGTCTTTTAAATATTAGGTTAGTACAATAAAAAAGGTATCATTGCATAACGCATTACTCTGGTAATTTGGTCTCTTATTCATATATATTTAATTTATTTTCAGTGGTATGATTTAGTGGTGAAAATTATTAGTGCCCCCCCCAGTATACTGTGGTATCTTATGTGCCCCCCACCTATATGTTGTTTCTAGAGTATGTGTTGTTTCTTGACTAAGGGTCCTGCAGGGAGATGACAGATGACATGAGAGAGGAAGTAGTTTGCGACCTGTCAACATGCCTTTCTACTGCCTCGGTCAGGTGGACAAGTGTCCATTTGGCTCTGTTGCCTTCTTATTGCCTGCTTCTGCTAGAACCTGTGGGGGATGCATCTGCTGGTTATGCATATGTTACTGATGCGGCAATGAAGGATGCGGCTGTGGGGAATGAATCTGTTGCTGATGCTGTAGAGAAGGATGCGGCTGTGGGGGATGAATCTGTTGCTGATGCTGTAGAGATGGATGCGGCTGTGGGGGATGCACCTGTTGCTGATGCTGTAGAGAAGGATGTGGCTGTGGGGTTGACTCTGTTGCTGATGCTGTAGAGAATGATGCGGCTGTGGGGGATGAATCTGCTGCTGATGCTGCAGTGAAGGATGCGGCTGTGGGGGATGAATCTGTTGCAGATACTGAAGAGAAGAATGTGGCTGTGGGGGGTGAATCTGTTTCTGATGCTGTAGAGAAAGATGCGGCTGTGGGGGATGAATCTGTTGCTGATGCTGCAGAGAAGGATGTGGCTGTGGGGGAGGAATCTGTTGCTGACGAGAAGAATGCGGCTGTGGGGGATTAATCTGTTGCTGATGCTGTAGAGAAGGAGGCAGCTGTGGGGGATGAATCTGTTGCTGATGCTGTAGAGAAGGATGCGGCTGTGGGGGATGAATCTGTTGCTTATGCTGTAGAGAAGGATGCAGCTGTGGGGGATGAATCTGTTGCTGATGCTACAGAGAAGGATGCGGCTGTGGAGGATGAATCTGTAGCTGATGCTGTAGAGAAGGATGCGGATGTGGGGGATGAATCTGCTGGTGCTGCTCTTTATACCCCAAAATATGGTATATCCTTCCTGATGAGGCTGGGGATGGGCCAGGATCATTCTCAATCTAATATGCCTTTGGCTGTTGAGTGTTCCCTTTAGGTTTCAATATGAGGATCCATCAAAAAATACATACTCCTTCTCACTAAATTGAGGCATACCACTGGCCTCTTATCTTGTGGCAGATTCATACTCATATTCTGAACCTGAAACATAAATTGTTATGATTACTTAAAGGGACAGTCAAGTCCAAAAAAACTTTTATGTTTCAAATAGGGCATGTAATTTTAAACAACTTTCCAATTTACTTTTATCACCAATTTTGCTTTGTTCTCTTGGTATTCTTAGTTGAAAGCTAAACCTAGGAGGTTCATATGCTAATTTCTTAGACCTTGAAGGCCTCCCTTTAATCTAAATGCATTTTCATAGTTTTTCACCACTAGAGGGCATTAGTTCACCTATTTCATATAGATAAGATTGAGCTCATGCACACAAATTTACCATGGAGACAGCTCTGATTGGCTAAAATGCAAGTCTGTCAAAAGAACTGAAATAAGGGGGCAATCTGCTGAGGCTTAGATACAAGGTAATTACAGAGGTAAAATGTGTATAACTATAACTGTTAGGGGTAATATGAACCTGACGGCAGCCATCTTGTTCCTCGCAGCCATCTTGTGATGATTAGTATCCATTTTGTAATGATTAGACTTTTATTATACTGGGTTATTATGTAGTGAGAACTATGTGCATGTTATGATAGTTTCCTTAGCTGTTCGGCCTTGTCAATGTACCCTGGCCCTATGCCCAGAATAAGATGGTTCAGAAACCTTGCTGTCTCCGCAGAAGTTAGCCTGTTATGACTATGTAATTATTGTTATGAGAAACTCATGTTCCAGTTTTTCCTTGTATTTTGCTCTGTATAACTGTGTAAGATGACGCGGTCCTAACGTGTCATCCCCTTAACCCTGTATGCTGTTATAAGAAAGGCTTGCACTGTGCAATAAACAGAATTGGCTTTCGATCATAATGCTGCGTGGTCTGAGTCATTCTAAGGGGCCCTTATCAGATAATCTACATATGCCTCAGGTGGTAAACTGGCCCCGTGGCTTCGGCCTGACCTGACACTTACCTCCCTGGGGGGACACCTAACAATTTTGGCGTCAGTTTGTGGGATTCGCAGTGAGTAAGTATGAGTGCTTTTACCATGCTTTCCTTCTGTGAATCTGAACCTAAATTTAGTCTGGTAATAGGTGTTGATAATATATGATAAAGGGTTAAAGGGGTTCCTGTGGTTGAAGCACAGGTTTGCGGAGGTTATAGTCCTGCCGGCAGTGTTGTGATACCCCTCCAGACAGGTGTAGAGTCCTGTGCTGGGATACGACAGGTATTGTGAGTCCTGTCTGTGATAAGCGCGCAAGAAATATATGAATGCCAGTTGACGGAAGAATATTTTAAGATAAACTCCCCCGGGAAAAGGTGGCAGTGAGTGAGTCTCACGTATGTTAAAGTTTCCCATATTCATTCCCATAATAGAGTTTTGTTACCCACCTGAAGCTCATGTTGATATCTGATGCTTGCTTTGCTTTGTTTAGTTTGTGTTTTTTGATGCTGTGCGTAGAAAATATTAAGTGGCTGTGCATGTTATTATTGTGGCTATTATTGTGTTGAGAAACGGGAACTGCTTATAGATAAGAATGCACAGAGAAAATTACATGTATAAGGTAAAAGAAAAGAAGAGTTAATAGTTTCTGCAAAAGACAGAAATATTTTTTTTTAAAAACACTGTCAGTGAGTACTGCTGTGTGGTAAATAGAGAAATCTCTGTGTTAAAGAATGTAGCAGGCAAAGAAGGGGGGCCACCACTGAGCGCGCACATAGATCAAAAAAAAAAAAAAGAGAGAAGAAACTGTTACAGCAGCTCCGTTTGTAAGACTTCTTGTTCGCTTGCAGTAAGGAAATTTGTATATTGAAATGCATAATGTGTTATGGTTTGTAGGTTCTCACTGTGGTATGCGTGTAACAGATTTGCTTTAAACCAAAAACAGAATGTATTATTTGAAAATGATTGTCTCAAGCCGTGCAAAAGTGGCCATTTTGCGGGGTTTCGGAAAAAAAAAATACATTTTGGACTTGGTGGCAAGTTAATCTAGTGTTTTTTTATATATATATATGTATGTCGTACGCTATGAAAAAGATGCTTTTCTGAGAAAGGAAAAAAGGGAGTGAATCTCTGGTATGCGAGATGAAATGAGCTTGTCTGTATCGCTGTAAAAAATGTAAAAATGTTTCTTTCTGTTTCTCTGCTGGGAAATCAGACGTTTTTAGAAGATATTCGGTAATGTTATTTTATAAACCTGTATTTTAAAGTCACCAGCATGTTTTAAGTATGTGGTATTCATATGCAGTTTTAGTTTTAAGGGATAATTGTTTTTCGGCATGTAAAGATATGATATTGTTTTTGCAAGTGAAGTAACGGCTTTGAAAGTGGCTTTGAAAGTGCGATGGTGTGTGTGATTTTTTTGTCACGCTCTGGTAAATATGAAACTGTTACTGGTATGATTAATGGGTTAACGTATGTTGTATTTGTAAGGTCTGTGCACAGAGTTGGTGCACCCAATGACATATAGTTATAAGCTGTAATTGAAAATTTATCTAAAAGTGCGTCCGTTTTTGTTGCAAGTAAATTAATCTGCAGGTCATGCTACAGTACAGAGGTGAAATTTGTGTGGTAAATCATACAAGCAGCCTAAATTATGGGGGATATACATATGTAATTTACGTGATGAATGGTTAGTCCTTAAAGGGACAGTCCACTGTAACAAGGTGTTGCTATTAATGTATTGTCCATGACTTGTTATACAAGCTGCATAGTATAACATATAGGAGAGATTGCATTTGCAAGTTTATTTTTATATTTATGAAGTAGCTGGTTTTATGCTTTCAAAACACAGTTGATTGCAATGGGTTGAATTTTAGATAATAAGAATATCTCATTATCTTATATTTGTCTGTAAAATCAGAGCTCAGTGCGTAGACAGAGCAATAGAAAATTGTCATTTTCTTATTTAAAGGACCAGTGCAATAACACTGTATTAGTAGTTTGCTAAATATATTTTAAGAGACCTTTCTTTGTATATATTTATTTTAAATTTGCTGTTCAGATAGCAGATATTTCTTTTTGCAGCATAACTTAATTCTCTCTGTAATGCAAACTGAAGTGATACGTTTTCTACAATTTTAGTGTAGGGATCTGTGAGACTAGCGGACAGAAAAACAAAAAAACAAAAAAAAAAACAGAGGAGTGAAAATATTTAAAGGGATACAGGAAAACTGGTGTTCTATGTTATAAAAAATGATAACTATAAATTGCTCACTACAAAGAAACAAGTATTTATATTATATTCTGTCACAGAATATAGCTTAAAAATGATAATTTTATTTCTGTGGCTGTCAAACTGTATCTCACAGATATAACTCTTTGTTATTTAAAATAACCCCCACTGCGTTCAATAAATAAATGAGATATTTAATGAAGTGATTCCAGGGACACTTTAAAATATATATAGTTATTCGGTTATTAACTAGTCTACCACTATTATTGCAATGACTTTGATTGCTGCTTAACAGCTAAGTCGTGGTCTATAAGGTGTCTACAAATAAACACCACTAAAACAAATGATGCACATTTTATCTGATTCTACTGCATTTATATAACTTGCTAATTTATCTGATCACAGTTTTAGTTTTATTTATATGGCTAACGTGTATTTTGTCTCTTGGGGTATTGATGAGATTTATACAGCCTGTGATAAGAGGCAGTCCTCAAAGGCTTAAAAATTAGCATATGAGCCTACCTATGTTTGGTTTAATCTAGGAAGGTTGGTTAAAATTAAAAGTCCTATCTGAATAATGAAATTTTCATTTATCCTAGAATGTCCCTTTAACAGTGGCTACCGTGGTTATCTGATCGTTCCCAAATAAGCGCAATTTTATTTGTATAATCTGCAACTGAAGTTTCTTGTGCATCTGCCATGTTTGTACATAGTGGATGTTTTTAATTGTTTGTAGTGTTCTGAGAGTGTTGCATTCCAGTGAATGTCAGAATATGTGTTGCATTTTAAGTTAATTGTGGTTGTTTGAAATTTGTGTCAGCAGCTAATGTTTTGTTTTCACTGTTTGTTTGTTATGTTTTTCTCTTTTGTGACTGCGTGTGGAAGCTTGCTGTATGGACAGTATATTGAATAGTGAAGTGTATTTGATTTTGCTTGCTATTATGAATTGTCTCTGCATGAGTGGAGTGCATGATTTGTAGTTTAGTCTCTTGTTATCTTGTGTTTGCGTGTCACATGAGATGTTTCACGCAAACATGGGGGAAGTATTGATGAGTATTGATGAATATCTTTATGTAATGGGGGTGATTGCTTTTAGGAGGTGAACCTAAAACGTTTTGAATCTCCTCGTACAATGTTATTGTCTAACCACCAGCTGTGCCCTAAATTTCCTTGTCTTACCCCTATGCAGGATGCACTACGTCCCTAGGATTGTCTAGAACTTTCCTTCATTGGGAATCTGGCCACGGAAAAGCATCTACCTTGCTGGCCACCCCGGTCGTAGCCTGTACACCCACACCCGACTCCTTTTTTTTCCCTCCCTGGTGGATTAGATCTTTTTATTGTCTTTCTGTGTTAATTTCAGATGCCTAAAATGTTTTATTTTTCTATTTGGTCCTTAACACTATATTTGTATTTGCAGGATGAGAGTATGCAGCTATCTTCAGAGATTGAAAGATACTAACTGAAATATTTTTGAGTTTCCATATTTAGGAAAAATCTGTACAGGCAAAATTCCATAAGTGCACTCTTCAAAAGATTAAAGATTGAAAGCAAGTAAACCTTTAAAGAAAGAAAAGATAAAGATGAAAGACCTTTTGTCAAGCTTGTTTTAACCACCATACTGCAGTAAAAAAAAAAGTTGCTGAACTATCTTTGGATCCATTCTTTGCTTTGCATGCTGGTACCAGCCCCAGAGCTGGACTCTGGTAATCCATGACTGTTTCCTCTGATGTGTGTCTTCAGGAGATAAAGACTATCCTTCTCTGGACTGTGCCTTACCGCTCGATATGGAGGTCCTGTTATGCTGTTACAGGGTCAACCAATTAAATTAGGGGAGTATTGTTTTAACTCCATTCCTTCTATTGCTTGTTTTGTATTCTCTTGTATTTGTTTTATTTTTTGATCATATTGGGTATAAGACATCATATGCTTCATTGGTATTAGTGCACATTGTAGTTTATGTGCTTAACAAAGTAACCCTTTAGATAAAGGTAACTGTGAACTTCGCAGTATTGTACCCTATTGAATGGCCCACTGAGTATAAAAATATGTTTAAGGAAAATGCTGCAACATAGCATAATATTTTAGACCCTTCACCCTTTAGAACATAAGGAGGACACGTCTAAGCTAGAAGTTTATAGTAAATATACAGAGAAATGTTTGTTCAGGGAATAGCATAATTATAGTTTATGAAAGCAAATGTATTTTTCCCTGTATTTTTACTTAGTATGGTATCTGCAAAGTGAATTTGGTCATTCCTGATATTTGTCAAAGAGAGTAATTCTTACCATAAAGATGTGTTTACCTTTAAAAGAACTTGTGGTTTTAAATGATGTTCTGTTTGTATGCTTTCCTCATACAGGAGTGTGAGAGAATTTAGGTTGCATAAAATAATTAGTAAACTAGTAGTGTTTATATCAGATGAGATTGTTGAATATTAGGATCATGGTTGGAGAATTATAAACATTATAGATAGCAGCCATCCAGAATAAAGCAACACAAGGTTCTTTTATTTTTAGAAGTTCAAAGTGACAGTGTAAAGAAATTCATTTATTTTCATCGACTGTTTTCTTTTTTCCATTCTTACTACAGGGCAGGCCTTAGCATAAGTTTTAGCATAACCATTCAGGCCCTTGATGAAGTCTGACAGGTTTTCACTTGCGTAGTATTCATGAAGTATCATTTAAAAGTGTATAGGGAAGTTGTAAATTATTCTCTGAGAAATGTCAATGTATTTAGTTTGTATTATATATCAACAATGTTTTGTTTGATTTTAAATGACATAGGATGAAAGTGACGTTTTATTTGGACATCATTGTGATTGTATTGTGGTGTGTACTCATCCTGTACTGTTTCTGTTTGCTTCCTAGACTCCCTGTGACTCGAGTGTTTGCTTGCATGGGTATCCACTGGTTGCCTTGTCTACCCCATGAACAAACCATCAGATTTCCAGTATCTCCCTGTGGAAGAACCGTGGATAAGCACCCCTACTGCAAATGAACTGTTGGAGAACTGTATTATAGCAAAGTGTCAAGGTGCAGCGCTCTCAAATGGACAAAGACTGTTCTTAAAGTGTTCAGAGGCCACCTAGAGACAGTTGTGCTGTTGCTATGTCATGCTTTACTGTGGAAAAGGAACTGTTGGACATATTGGGGGGTGCTAGCAATGCAGGTGGAGAAATAAACGATGCAGCGTTGTTTGGGGGTAGATGGGGGGCTTGTTGGGTCTCTGTGCCGGTGGACCGGTAGTTTTGGGAAGTCTGGAAGATAGATGGAAGGTATTGGAGGGGTTGTACCTATATGCAGTGACAATTAGTCTATAAAAGTATATCACGACATGCGAATATTTTTCTCTTTAGTATTCTCACAGAGTTCTGTTACCATAATACAAGGCTTTACTAATTTTCTATGCCTGTCTATTTCTATGTTATTCTGTTAGAATAAAAGGATGGTATGTTAGGGGTAATATATACCTGACGGCAGCCATCTTGTTCCTCGCAGCCATCTTGTGATGATTAGTATCCATTTTGTAATGATTAGACTTTTATTATACTGGGTTATTATGTAGTGAGAACTATGTGCATGTTATGATAGTTTCCTTAGCTGTTCGGCCTTGTCAATGTACCCTGGCCCTATGCCCAGAATAAGATGGTTCAGAAACCTTGCTGTCTCCGCAGAAGTTAGCCTGTTATGACTATGTAATTATTGTTATGAGAAACTCATGTTCCAGTTTTTCCTTGTATTTTGCTCTGTATAACTGTGTAAGATGACGCGGTCCTAACGTGTCATCCCCTTAACCCTGTATGCTGTTATAAGAAAGGCTTGCACTGTGCAATAAACAGAATTGGCTTTCGATCATAATGCTGCGTGGTCTGAGTCATTCTAAGGGGCCCTTATCAGATAATCTACATATGCCTCAGGTGGTACACTGGCCCCGTGGCTTCGGCCTGACCTGACACTTACCCCCCTGGGGGGACACCTAACAATAACTGTGTCTGTTATGCAAAACTGGGGAATTGGTAATTAAGGGATTATCTTTTAAAACAACAACAATTCTGGTGTTGACTGTCCCTTTAATCTGATTAAACATATTACATTTTTGAATTAAAAAAACCTTTTAAAGATACTATCAAACATTTGTTTATTTTTCTATAGATAGAATTAATTTAAATCGATATCCTTGCTTGTTTGAGCAAATAGCCCCTCCAGAGAGCATGCTAAATGTGTCCACTAAAACTATGTAAAGATGCACTTATGTTAATGTGCAAATCAGACTTTTTTTCCCACTGAAAACAAAACAAATAATGATTAATAAACAAATGTCAAATTGTAATATTTTATTTTGTGTATTACACATGTGCTTGATTACATTGACATCTCAAGCACAAAGCCTATATATATTTATGATGCTATAAATAGATTTACCAAAATAGTAACATTTATCATATATGATATTGAATATTCATCTTCATGGACCTCTTCAGATGGCTCTGAGGTGTCCATTGTCCACTTACAGCCTAGGACAGCTGCTCCAGAGATGACATTGGTCAGCATCTCCTTCTATGGCATCTAGCTAATGGGCCTAATTGGACCACATGCATATTTTGCCTGTTGGGCAATTTTGGACTTTGCCTCCCTCCTGCAGTCATGATACCTATGTTTGATGCTGCTTATTGACCTTTTGTGGCCTGAACAGCTGACTGCATCTCTGATCTCTTCCCACAGGTGGTTGCGGAGGCTAGGCCTATGGGTTGAATTCTCAAGTAGGGGTACCCTCTCCAAATAGGCCTCAACCAGAGCCTCCTTTCTCCTCCTCGGAGTACCTACTCCCTCCTGTGACTAGGGACCAGCCCTCTCTCCCTTCTCTGTCCCTGCAGGCTGTGACAGGCTACCAGCAGCCCTACCCACACTTGCCACATCCTGCTCCACTGTCCCTATTCTAGATGTGGCAGTCTGAGGCTGACTCCTCCTATCGTCTCCCAAATACACTCTTCCACGATCTCTCCTTTCCTCCTCTGCCAGGGTTTGAGGTAGGATGAATCCTCCACCCAAACCTTGGCCCCTAGATCTACTCATCCTGCTCCCTCTCTCCCTCTCCCCCTCTTTACTCCCCTCCTCTCCACCTCTCCACTCCCCTGTCCACTTACCTCCCCCTATCCACTCCACTAGGCATATCCATCCCTTTATCCTCCCTAACTCTAACCTATGTCCCTAGCTTACCTACTATTTAGAAACAGGTGTACTAGTCCACAAAACGTGTTGGGATAGCTGCTACACCAAAAAATGACACTATACTCCTCAAAAGATAGTGTAATGAAATGAAAAAATAAAGACCAGTAGGTGGCGCTATAGGGCAGTGGCTGTGATTATATCTATTACTTTATATTATTTCATTTGGTAATTATTCAAAAAAATGTGTTTTTACAAATAAGAAAACATTTATTAATATATTCACAAATTATTTAAAAGACATGTCACAATTTAAAATAAAACAGATGAGATCTCAACTTTTTAAAACATATAAAATATCGACACCGGTGTCAGAATGATACTATGTGCTAATTGGCAATGTGTACAAAAAAATAACATGTGCAATTTTATATTAGAAGCAATTAATATTTGTTAAGAAATAGAAACTTTATGTTAATTAGTCCTTCATCGAGGTATCCAATGTTGGGTAAAGTTGGGTGAAGTTGATTAACTGATTTAACAGAACCGGTAAAAGTCTTTACTATTTTGGCATAGGCTTTGTATATTTTATATAGTCTTTAATAAGTGGAAGTAGCAATATGTTAGTTGTTAATAGTGTCTATTTTTGCTTGTATCAAATAGAAGATAAAGGGTTATTTAGTTTCAGACGTTAACTTCTTATGTACTTCCCTTTAGTCCTATGCAGATGTTATCATTATTTTCCAAATTTCCCTTTAAAAATAGCCGTACTTACGATTTTATGGAAACAAGCTCCACAATGGCTAGCCCCTTAGAAAAAATCTTCCTGGGACTCCGTTTTGCTTGGGATACTTTAGGTGAATGGCTGATGTTAAAAGGTGTTGCTCAGATTTTCTTTTGGTGATCAGTAGTACTTGCGAATCCTTATAAAAACAAGTTCCACAACGGCTAACCTCTCAGGATATTTGTTCCTAAGGTTCCGTCCTGCGTGTAAATCTTCCTGAAAATCTTTATAGTGAATGTAGAATAGAGATGGTAGTGTTCCTATTTTGGCGTTTTAACCAGTCTTATTCTCTTTGATTCAAATGCCGGTAATGTGTGCACACAAACAGTTCCTGTGAAGTCCTGGTCAGGTGATCTACGCATTTCGGCGGGATACCTTTGTCAAGATACCCAACGGAATTCAAATCCTCCTTTTAAATGCTTGCAGATTAACCCTTTATCCTATTTTCGTAATTGCTTTGTTTTAAATATTGTTTTCCACTTACTTGTTATGATATAGTTCTTCTTTAGTAAGTTTTATACTTATATATGTCCTTGGTGTGTTATAACCAAAAAAAGGAAAAACATCAAAGTGTGTATAAATACATAGGTAAAGCAGTGCATTCATTTTACTATTGTTGTTAATCAATTTGTTATTTTGTTTTATTAGGTTTATATAGTACTTATACCATTAGTTTATCATGATAAATGAAAGGTTGAGCTTTACATTTGTTCTGATTTTGTTATCTATCATATTCATATATTCAGATCAGCACACATACTTAAAATGCAGCTTTTGTTAATATTTTATAGTGTATATAGTTTCTGAAAACACTAGATTTGAGGTTCTAGTATTTTATAACATTGGTAGAGATTACTAGTGGTTAATTTTGTTTAGATTATAATTATAATATTTGATTCAGATCGAGTTCTGAGTTTAGGCCATATGGATGCAATGTTTTGAAGCTATAAATAAGTTCTGCTTCTGCTTTTAATAATATTTGTTCAATATTTCCTCCTCTGGGGTCATTATAGATTTTCTTAATACCCCAATATTTTAATGCTTTTATATCTTTGTAATGATGCTCTTTAAAATGTTTGTATAGGGATGTATTGTCTTTGCCATGTTCTATGCATAGCAAGTGTTCTCTGATTCTGTTTTTTAGTAATCTGCTAGTTTGGCCTAAATATTGTAAATTACATTTGCATTGGATTAGGTAGATAACATTTTTATCTGAGCACCTGATAATATTATTAATGTCATAAGTCCTCCCTGTGTAGGTTGATATTATTTGTTGTGTTTTTGTACTGCTATTACAGGATTTGCATTTAATGCAAGGAAAAAAGCCTTTTAGTTCTTTACCTTTTAAATCTCGCTCATACATTGTCTTCTTATTTTTCCTTTTAAACTCGCTTGGTGCCAGAATATTCTTTAAATCTTTTGCTTTTCTTAAGATTATTTCAGATTTTCTTTTTATTTTTTGGCCTAGTATGAGGTCTTCCCTTATCAGATGCCAATGCTTAGAAATGATCCGTCTAATGTGAGGATGTTGTGTGCTAAAATTAGTGATAAATGGAATATTAATTGTGTCATTGTCTCTATATCTTTGGTTTTATTTTTATTTTCTAACAATAATTCTTTTCTATCTAATTCTCTTACCGGCTTTCTAGAGTTTTGTATTAGTTTATCATTGTAGCCTTTCTGCAAATGTATTGGATAGCCTTTCAGATTGTATATCATAATCATCAATATTTGTACAATTTCTTTTAACCCTTAGGAACTGGCCCTTTGGAATATTATTTTTCCATCTTTTGTAGTGACAGCTTTGATTGTGGGCATAATTATTGGTGTCCACTTTTTTGAAAAATGTTTTTGTGGCAATTGTATTATTATCATCTATCCTGATTTCTATATCAAAAAAGTTTATTTGTGAAGCGTTGAATTCATGTGTAAAAGATAGGCCAAGGTTATTTTTATTTAAATCCTCAAAGAATAAATCTAACAATTCCAGGTCACCTTTCCAGATTATAAACATATTGTCTATGAATCTTCTATAGAGCACGAGATTTGCAGCCCAGGGTGATGTTTTTAAAAATTCTGCTTCGAAATAGCCCATAAATAGATTGGCGTAACTGAGTGCAAATCTCGTGCCCGTAGCTGTTCCTTTGATTCGTAAAAAATATCTATCATTAAATGAGGAGTTATTCTTTAGAATAAATTCTATACAGTCTAAAAGGAATCTTTTTTGGGTATTGGACATTAAGTCATCCATTTCAAGATAATATTTAATGGTTTTTAGTCCTGATGTGTGGTTAATATGTGTGTAAAGTGAACACACATCGCATGTCACTAGACAGAAGTTATCCTGCCATTCTATATTATCAATTGTATTTAGGAAATGTGTAGAGTCTTTTAAATAAGCAGGAAGATTAACTACATATTTTTGTAGATAATGGTCAACGTACTGAGAAAGATTTTGAGTTAGTGATTCAATGCCTGAGATTATTGGTCTTCCAGGCGGAAGTTTTGCATTTTTATGGATTTTTGGTTAAAAAAAGAAGATAGGGGTTTTTGGATCAACAATTTTTTTCCATCTGTTTTGGTAATATCTATCTTGTCTTTGTTCTGGCTTTTTTGGCTCCTCTTCCTCTACTTTCTCTACTGTTCTCTTTCTTTTTGGGGTCTCGTATCAACCTCTCTCTTCCTGAGGTAATTCCTCTCTGGGTCTGCCTTTTTTGGGGGAGCGTTGTCCTAAAAACCTTGTTTAACAGTATGGGTTTGGATAGGTTCATTATACTCTTTGTCCCTAGCTTACCTACCTACACTAATTCACTTACCTAAACACTAACTAAACTATCTAGACCCTAATACTAACCTAGATCCCTGAAGAACAAAAAATAAAAAATAAAAGAGGAAACTAAAATAAAATTTTGTATGTGTGTATTTTTGTATGTGTGTATGTGTGAGGCTGTGTGTGTATGTGTATATTTGTGAGGCTGTGTGTGTATGTGTATATTTGTGAGGCTGTGTGTGTATGTGTGAGGCTGTGTGTGTGTATATGTGTGAGGCTGTGTGTGTATGTGTGAGGCTGTGTGTGTGTATATGTGTGAGGCTGTGTGTGTGTGTGTATAAGTGTGAGGCTGTGTCTGTATGTGTATATGTGTGAGGCTGTGTGTGTATGTGTATATGTGTGAGGATGTGTGTGTATGTGTGAGGCTGTGTGTGTGTATATGTGTGAGGCTGTGTGTGTATGTGTATATGTGTGAGGCTGTGTGTGTATGTGTGAGGCTGTGTGTGTGTGTGTGTGTATATGTGTGAGGCTGTGTTTGTATGTTTATATGTGTGAGGCTGTGTGTGTGTGTGTATATGTGTGAGGCTGTGTGTATGTGTATATGTGTGAGGCTGTGTATGTGAGGCAGTGTATGTGTGTATGTGTGAGGCTGTGTGTGTATATGTGTGAGGCTGTGTGTGTGTATATGTGTGAGGCTGTGTGTATGTGTATATGTGTAAGTGTATGTGTGTGTATATGTGTGAGGCTGTGTGTGTGTGTGTGTGTGTGTGTATGTGAGGCTGGGTATGTGTGTGAATGTGTGTGTATGTGTGAGGCTGTGTGTGTGTGTGTGCGTATATGTGTGAGGCTGTGTGTGTGTGTATATGTGTGATTCTGTGTGTGTGTATGTGTGAAGCTGTGTGTGTATATATGTGTGAGACTGTGTGTGTGTGTATATATGTGTGAGGCTGTGCGTGTGTATGTGTGAGGAAGTGTGTATGTGTGTATGTGTGAAGCTGTGTGTGTGTATTTATGTGTGAGGCTTTGGCATGTATTTATCAAGCCATCAACCGCAAATAAGCTGGAATTCCGCAGCGTATTTGTGGCGAGCCTGATTCGCCTTAGTTATCAAACCCTACAGACTGGAAAAAGTAGAATTTGGTGACGTAACATACAATCCGCCGGACTCAGTCCAACACAGATCGATGCTTACGTCACTACAGATGTTCCGAACGCAAGTTCAGCACAATCTGACTACTTTTGGAAGTTATCAAATACCTACCAGGTACGCTCGCCACTATTCCGGCCCAGCGTACCTGGAGGCGGCGGATGCCATGGGAATCAATGGGAGTCGGAAAGCAGCGAGAGCTCATGTTCGCTGCTGCCCAATATCCCAATTGATTTCTATGGGAATGTTTACACCTAACACCCTAACATGTACCCTGTGTCTAAACAACCCTAATCTGCCCCCCCTACACCACCGCCAACTACATTATACTTATTAACCCCTAATCTGCTGTCCCTACACCGCCGCCACCTAAATAAAACTGATTAACCCCTATCCCGCCGCTCCCGGACCCCGCCGCAACTAAATAAACTTATTAACCCCTAAACCGCCACTCCCGGAGCCCACCGCCACCTGCATTATACTTATTAACCCCTAATCTTCCGCCCCCTACACCGTCGTCACCTACATTATGTTTATTAACCCCTAATCTGCTCCCCCTACACCGCCGCCACTATATTAAATTTATTAACCCCTAAACCTAAGTCTAACCCTAACCCTAACACCCTCTAACTTAAATATAATTTAAATATATCTAAATAAATATTCCTATCATTAACTACATGATTCCTATTTAAAACTAAATCCTTACCTATAAAATAAACCCTAAGATAGCTACAATATAACTAATAGTTACATTGTATCTAGCTTAGGGTTTATTTTTATTTTACAGGCACGTTTGTATTTATTTTAACTAGGTACAATAGTTATTAAATCGTTATTAACTATTTAATAACTACCTAGCTAAAATAAAGACAAATTTACCTGTAAAATAAAACCTAACCTAAGTTACAATTATACCTAACACTATACTATAATTAAATAAATTCCCTAAACTAAATACAATTAAATACAATTAAAGGGACAGTCTAGGCCAAAATAAACTTTCATGATTCAGATAGAGCATGTAATTTTAAACAATTTTCCAATTTACTTTTATCACCAATTTTGCTTTGTTCTCTTGGTATTCTTAGATGAAAGCTTAACCTAGGAGGTTCATATGCTAATTTCTTAGACCTTGAAGGCCACCTCTTTTCAGAATGCATTGTAACAGTTTTTCAACACTAGAGGGTGTTAGTTCACGTGTTTCATATAGATAACACTGTGCTCGTGCACGTGAAGTTATCTGGGAGCAGGCACTGATTGGCTAAACTGCAAGTCTGTCAAAAGAACTGAAATAAAGGGGCAGTTTGCAGAGGCTTAGATACAAGATAATCACAGAGGTTAAAAGTATATTAATATAACTGTGTTGGTTATGCAAAACTGGGGAATGGTAATAAAGGGATTATCTATCTTTTAAATCAATAAAAATTCCCCCCCAACATTAAAACCCACCACCCACACACCCAACCTTACTCTAAAACCCACCCAGTCCCCTCTTAAAAAAACCTAACACTAACCCCTTGAAGATCACCTTACCTTGAGAAGTATTCACCCAACTGGGCCGAAGTCCTCCACAAAGCCGGCAGAAGTGGTCCTCCAGACAGGCAGAAGTGATCCTCCAGACAGGCAGAAGTCTTCATTTAGATGGCATCTTCTATCTTCATCCATCCGGCACGGAGCGGGTCCATCTTCAAGACATCCGACATGGAGCATTCAGCCAATCGGAATTAAGGTAGGAAAAATCCTATTGGCTAATCCAATCTTATTGGCTAATCCAATCAGCCAATAGGATTAAGCTTGCATTCTATTGGCTGTTCCAATCAGTGAATAGAATGCCAGCTCAATCCTATTGGCTGATTGGATCAGCCAATAGGATTGAACCTCAATCCTATTGGCTGATTGCGTCCGCCAATAGGATTTTTCCTACCTTAATTCCGATTGGCTGATAGAATTCTATCAGCCAATCGGAATTCAAGGGACGCCATCTTGGATGACGTCATTTAAAGGAGCATTCATTCAGTCGTTGGATGTCATTAGAAGAGGATGCTCCGCTTTGGATGTCTTGAAGATGGACCCGCTCCGCGCCGGATGGATGAAGATAGAAGATGCCGCCTGGATGAAGACTTCTGCCCGTCTGGAGGATCACTTCTGCCCGTCTGGGATGCGGCTTGGATGAAGATGTTTGCCGGTCCGGATGTCCTCTTCTGCCCGCTTGGATCAAGAAGTCACTCTTCAGCCCCCGCTTGGGCTTGGATCAAGATTTCGGAGGCTTGGATCAAGACTTCGGTGGACGGATCGGTGAACCTGGCATGGTGAAGATAAGGTAGGAAGATCTTCAGGGGCTTAGTGTTAGGTTTATTTAAGGGGGGTTTGGGTTAGATTAGGGGTATGTGGGTGGTGGGTTGTAATGTTGGGGGGGGTATTGTATGTTTTTTTTTACAGGCAAAAGAGCTGAATTCTTTGGGGCATGCCCCGCAAATGGCCCTTTTCAGGGCTGGTAAGGTAAAAAAGCTTTGAACTTTTTTAATTTAGAATAGGGTAGGGCATTTTTTTATTTTGGGGGTCTTTGTTATTTTATTAGGGGGCTTAGAGTAGGTGTAATTAGTTTAAAATTGTTGTAATATTTTTCTAATGTTTGTAAATATTTTTTTATTTTTTGTAACTTAGTTCTTTTTTATTTTTTGTACTTTAGTTAGTTTATTTCATTGTAGTTATTTGTAGGTATTGTATTTAAGTTATTTAATGATAGTGTAGTGTTAGGTTTAATTGTAACTTAGGTTATGATTTATTTTACAGGTAATTTTGTAATTATTTTAACTAGGTAACTATTAAATAGTTATTAACTATTTAATAGCTATTGTACCTGGTTAAAATAAATACAAAGTTACCTGTAAAATAAATATTAATCCTAAAATAGCTACAATATAATTATAATTTATATTGTAGCTATATTAGGGTTTTTTTTACAGGTAAGTATTTAGCTTTAAATAGGAATAATTTATTTAATAAGAGTTAATTTATTTCGTTAGAATAAAATTATATTTAACTTAGGGGGTGTTAGGTTTAGACTTAGCTTTAGGGGTTAAAAAATTTATTAGAATAGCGGTGAGCTCCGGTCGGCAGATTAGGGGTTAATGTTTGAAGTTAGGTGTCGGCGATGTTAGGGAGGGCAGATTAGGGGTTAATACTATTTATTATAGGGTTATTGAGGCGGGAGTGAGGCGGATTAGGGGTTAATACATTTATTATAGTAGCGGTGCGGTTCGGTCGGCAGATTAGGGGTTAATTATTGTAGGTAGGCGGAGGCGACGTTGTGGGGGGTAGATTAGGGGTTAATAAATATAATATAGGGGTCGGCTGTGTTAGGGGCAGCAGATTAGGGGTACATAGGTATAATGTAGGTAGCGGCGGTGTACGGAGCGGCAGATTAGGGGTTAATAATAAAATGCACTTGTCAGCGATAGCGGGGGCGGCAGATTAGGGGTTAATAAGTGTAAGGTTAGGGGTGTTTAGACTCGGGGTACATGTTAGGGTGTTAGGTGCAGACGTAGGAAGTGTTTCCCCATAGAAAACAATGGGGCTGCGTTAGGAGCTGAACGCTGCTTTTTTGCAGGTGTTAGTTTTTTTTTTAGCTCAAATGGCCCCATTGTTTTCTATGGGGGAATCGTGCACGAGCACGTTTTTGAAGCTGGCCGCGTCCGTAAGCACCGCTGGCATCGAGAGTTGCAGTGGCGTTAAATATGCTCTACGCTCCCTTTTTTGGAGCCTAACGCAGCCATTCTGTGAACTCTAAATACCAGCGGTATTTAAAAGGTGCAGGGGAAAAAAAGCACGCGTAGCTAACGCACCCCTTTGGCCGCAGAACTCTAAATCTAGCCGTAAGCTTCCTGTTAGCATGGCTGAGGCTCTGGCAAGAAGAGGATTGGGTTAGCGCGCTCTTTAGCACATTGACGTAAATATTTAAGCCTTAAAAAAATTAAAGGAAACTAATGAATACCGCTGAATTTCGTCAGTATTTTTTATTTTATTTCATATTAGTTGATTCTTTCATATTAATTTTTTTTTATGTAAAGGAAATTCCCATTTTTGTGACGAATTTGCATTCATCTGAAAAATCATGTGCATTTTGCAAAGCTCTGTGCAAAACTTACCATTTAAGTCATTTAGGGCACAAATCAGGTGTAAATTGGTTCAAAAAACCCTTGATACAGAAGCCACACAGTCCCAGTCAGTCCATAACTGATTGTGGGCAGCTTTGAGAGATTTTGCGGCCCACCCGGAAAACAGAACCAAAGAATTTCTAGGAAAGCCCGCGGCTGCGGCCTACTTTGGGTGTGTCATCTTCAATAAAGACAACAAAGACATCAGAAACCTCACCAAAAGCAGACGATAAGTGGAGTAACACGTTGGAAGACCAATAGGGGTGAGAATATAAATATTTTATTGCCTAATAAGAGCAATAAATGCTCCAGAGACTATACTTCAAAACGGAGGGACTTGTATTTAATTCCACACTCTGGATCAATAAGCCTTAACATTAAAGGGACATTTTTTCTTTTGGGGTCAAATGTACATTTGTGCATTTCAAATAAAGATAATAAGAGAATGAAGAACATTTGATAATAGGAGTAAATTAGAAAGTTGCTTAAAATTTCATGCTCTATCTGAATCAAGAAAGAAAAAAAATTGGGTACAATGTCCCTTTAAGGGTAATCTGTGAATTCAATAACACTTTATAGAATTTAATCTGACAGCTGTGAGGCCTGTATTATTCATCTGCAAGAAAGATTAGAGGCTCCTTTACTCTCAGCTCCTGTTGCATGGCAGTGCTTTTATTATATTAGTTCAAGTTGTACCAGGCACAATAGACCACAGATCCAGTATAGCCCTGTAGGAAGACATGATTGGCACTTTTTCCTTTTGTGTTGCTATATGACCCAAGGTCTCTCCACATCCAAGCTATTGACACATATCACCATATGGTATTATAGCCGCTGGTACCCTGCAGGACTTTATCAATTGAATCTGGTGTAACGCAACTAAAAGATTGGAAGTACTGGTCAAGCAGCAATAATCTCATAGTACGGCATTGCTCTCTCCCCTCCCTTTTCCCGCCATCCTGTGTGGTGGTGGGTGTTATCCTGAGTTCCCAGTGAGGACACTGACCCAGGGGAGCAGAGCCATGCTTGTGAAATTGTACATATAAATTACAATATCTTAAAGGGTGTGTTCCACAGCTAAGAGACCTTAGACCAGCACTTTGCCACCTTCCCTTGACCTGAGCTTTTTATCCTGGAGGTCTGGGATACACACAGGCCTCAGTGCTGACACCCTATTGTCTTCAGATATTTCTCATATCAATGACCAGCCAAGCTTAAAGAGATGATACAAAATTAAAATTAAATCCTGAATGTGTACTCAGTGGATTTACCTTGTTAAGTATCTACCATAAAATATTCCAAACTACCTTAGCACCTAGGCCCTGTGTGCTATATACTGCTTTCCTGTATTTCAAAAACTACCTGCCAGTTACAATGAAATGCCGGAACCAATCCGTCAAAGACTGCCTATCAAGGTGTCAGCTTAAAAAGAAACAGATTGCTTTGGATCTTGCTCCTGACACAGACTCACAACCTTCCTCTCCTAAAAGTCCTCCACCAACATCTGCTGTGGTCTCAACAAATGGAGAGCTCCTGCAAAATATTAAACAACTATTCAAAGAAGAAATGAGAGCAGCCCTTTCTGAACTAAAGCAGGACCTTACAGATATTGGAGACCGCACCGCATGCCTGGAGGATAAAGTTGATGATATTTCTGAAGAAATACCCAACCTTCAGTCAACAATACAGGTGCAACAGAAACAGATTCTGAAGCTGTAGGATTCCTTGGAGGATCTAGAGAATAGGTCCAGGAGATCAAATATCAGAATTCGCAATCTCCCCGAATCAGACAGCAACCTGTCAGAAACCATCACAAATCTCTTTTAACAGATTCTCCCAGAGATAGATTCTTCTTTGCTACTCATGGATAGAGTACACAAGGTGCTGGCTAAACCCCCAACCCCCTCAGCAGCAAGGGACGTGATCACCAAACTTCATTATTTTCATGCTAAAGACCAGATCATGCAAGCATTGCGAAAACTACCTTAAATTACATTTTATGGCCAAACACTACAATTATACACAGATCTTTCCCCGACAACCCTAAGGAGAAGAAGGGAACTGAAACAGATCGTATCAGTCCTCATTAAGGTGCAAATCAAATATCGATGGGGATTTTCATTTAAACTCATCTTCATGCATGATAGAACTTCCTACTATTGCTCTTCTCTCCTGGAAGGACAATTAATCCTGGCAAAGCTGAACCTGGAAAAGACTTACTCAGAGGTTTCTTCCTCTCCCAAACCACAATGCAAGGCAATAGGAAGGGTGTGGATGCCAGTGAATAGAAATGGAAAGTACTATAGACTTAGACAAGAGCCGGAGAGTCCTACTTGAAGTAACTCATGCAAGTGACATGGGTCCTATTCTATTATGGCTTAAGTTTACAGCACTATTGTTCTGGAATTAAAATATATAAGGTTACTCTCAAACACCTACACCCCATAGGGGGTTTGCTAAGTTTGGAATATCTTGGCATATTCAGCCTTTCCCCCCCTCCTCTCCCCCCTCCTCCCCTCCTCTCCCCTCCCTATCCCCCCTCCTCTCCCCCCCTCTTCCCCCCCTCCTCTTCCCTACCCACTCCACTGAGTCCACTACTTTATTAATTAAGAATGGGTGACACTTGGTTCCCCTATGTTTTCAGGTTTTTTATCCTGATTTTCAGGTTATGTTTGTTGTTAAAGTTTAATGTTGTACTGCAGTTGCAGTTGTTTGCAAATAATACTAACTTCACTTTCCTCAGCAGGTTTTGTCCACAGGTCCATTCAGGTATGGAGTTCCACATATGTCTAAAGGTCCAATTTGTGTTATGTGTTTCAATGCTTTAGGTCCAGTTGTAATGCATTCAGATATGTATCATGGATTTTTGTAAAACTTATTGGTCAATTTATGAGATCTACTGCAGTCCCTAACCAATTCACAACATGACACTTAATATACTTACACATAATGTGAGAGGGCTACACTCTAACATAAAACGTCGCAAGGCCATTACCACCTATAGTCACTGAATGCACATGTCGTATTCATGCAAGAAACTCATTTGACCAAATCCCTAACTCCTAGGTACTGAGACAAAGCGTATTCTCAACAATTCCATGCTACATGTCTTAAAAAGAGGTGTGGAGTCTCCATCCTTCTCCATGATAGCCTTAACTTTCAAGAAAATTAATCCTTTGTAGATAAACAAGGTCGTTATATAATCCTAAGAGGTAGAATTCATGACACCCCAGTAGTCATAGGCAATGTATATGCTCCAAATGAGTCCCAGGCACCGTTCTTGTCCAAGATCAGTAAATTGCTAACACACTGGAAGCAATATAGATTAATTATTGGGGACAATTTTAACCTGGTAGTAGACCCCAAACTAGATAGATCAAATAGTAATTCCCCTCCTCAGGCCCGTACCAATAGGAAAATCCTATATGATTTTTTGCTCGACCATAACTTGCTTGACAGTTGGAGGTCATATAATGGCAACTGTAAAGACTTCACTTTTTATTTACCAGCTCACAAGGTATATTCATGAATTGATCACATTCTAGTCAGCCAAATTTTAGCACCTCTGATTGTTGACTCTGACATTGTTACCAATGTCTGGTCTCACCACAACCTATTTATAACTAGGCTCATAGGGTTAATAGACCCTCTGAGAAATAAAAGCTGGACCTTAAACCCCTCCCTACTTAAAGATAAGAAATTTCTTCAGACTCTGAAATGAAAAATGGGGGACTTTCTGGAAGCTAACACCCATTCAGTAAAGAATCCTACTTTCGTTTGGGGAGCACTTAAGGCTTACATCTGGGAACTACTGATCAGAGAATCCAGCAATAAATCCAAATAATCTCACTCCCTTATAAACAAACTTAAAGAGGAAATAAAACAACACATTTGCAACATATTATCAATCTCTATATGCCCTACCCCGGACCCCAAACAGCGATAGCTGTACAACCAACACTCAAAAATGTCTGCAGAGCTGTAGTCTGGCTAAACTGGACATAGACGATTTAGATAGCCTCAATGCGCCAATTACCCTGAACGAGGTTAGACTGACAATTAAAAATTTAAAATCTAACAAGGCACCTGGTCCGGATGGTTATACAATATTTTCTATAAATTGTTTCTAGATGATATAGGTCCCTCCCTAGTTAACACTTATAATCATATGCTGGAGGGTGGATATATCCCTAAAGAATTCATAATGGCCCGAATATCAGTTATCCCAAAACCAGGGAAAAGCAAACAACTCTGTAAAAACTATAGACCAATATCAGATCAATTAAGATCTTTTCTAAAATATTGGCCACTAGGCTTAACAAACTAATGCCTAAACTTGTGCATCCGGATTGGGTGGGCTTTATTCTGAATAGTGAAGCCCCAGATAATGTCAGGAAAATAATAGACTTGATAGACTTTGCTAGTGTGAAAAAGGTGCCTTCTCGGTTCCTGTCTCTCAACGCAAAGAATGCATTTGACCATATATATTGGGATTATTTGGATGCAGTGTTGGTTAATATGGGTATAACAGGCAAGTTTAGGACTGCAGTTTCATCTATATATTCACATCCCTCTGCCTATGTTAAAATAGCTGGATACAAATTCAAACCCATAAATATTGCTAATGGGACTAGACAGGGGTGCCCTCTCTCTCCACTTTGCATTGAACCCCTTGCAGCCCATATTCGGCAAAATATTGATGTAGCAGGGATATCTGTGATTTCTAAAGAATATAAGATAAGTCTGTTTGCGGACGATATCATCCTTTCAATCACTAAGCATTTATTGTCCCTCCCCCTAATTTACTCTACTATTGCCCAGTTTGCTATAATCTCAGGATATAAAATTAATAGCGATAAATGTGAAGCTATCAGTGTGCATCTACCACCACTTACTAAAAAACTGGTAGAGATCAATTTTTCCTTTTCCTGGGCAGAAAAAGGTATGCAATATCTGGGAGTATCTCTTCTAACTTACTATTATGTGGCACGGTTAGCCCAAACATCTCTATGGCATAACAAAACAGATAGCATTCAATGGGTCCAGCTAGAATCTGATATGATTATGATTGACCCAATTTATAAATTACTTTGGTCTAGCATGCCTTCCAGGCCTTCGAAACTGGAAGACTTTTTTTATATCTATCTCGCACACTGTCTCACTATGGGATTCCCTGACCATGAAGTTCAAACTACTTTCAGAGAAATCCAGAGCATCCCCACTAGTGACTTTCTCCTCGACCCCAGATTTGGGGCTTCAGACTAAATGGGCAAATAAAGGACTATATAGAACCGCAGACACATTGCGTAACCAATCCTTCATGGATTTTAAGACATATGTTGACCTTGGCGACCAAGGCGACCTAGTTGGTTTCATTATTTGCAGCTTAGGGCAAGAGTGGTTGAAGTTATAGTTAATTCCAGCAGGGAAGGCTCTACCTATCTAGAACATCTGTGTTTAGCCACCCACAGATTAAAAGGAACTATTTCTAGATTATATTCCATATTTAATAACCCATTAGCATCACCTAAACTTCCCTTTATGCTTAAATGGGAAGAAGACTTTAACTTTTCTTGGTCACTTGAGAAATGGAACACCACCCTACACATGGGGCACCTCATTCTCCATTTGTGCACATTTAAAAGAAAATTATATGAAGGTTGCATTTAGGTGGTACTTCCACCCTTCCAGATTACATGGTCCAGACTTGGGGGCGGGGGTTGTTTAAGAGGCTGTGATGAGAAAGGGACTTACCCTCATATGTGGTGGCATTGTCTTCATGTTTACAACATTTGGTCACAAACCTCAGAATTACTGAGTTCCATTTTCGACACTCCTATAAAATTAACGCCCACACAGGCCCTTCTTCATGAACCCCTGCCTGGGTTAGGCAAATCAAGAAATAAGCTCTTGTTCTTTATCTGTATATTAGTCAGATTAACTATAGCTCAATACTGGAAGTCAATAGTCCCAACCTTTCAGATTATTTTGAACAAAATAGCCTACTACTACCAAATGAGCAGTAATGCTGCCGACCTTTTAGACACTAAAGAATGGTTCATCTCCATATGGTGAACCATGGATTATGTACTCAGAGTCTAGCATTAGAAGGCAATACAGCACAAATACATTTTACCACATTGGTTTGCCTGTGCTACGTATTAGTTACTATGGGTTAGCTAAGATTGTTGCTACCATACTGGAAGCACTGCTCAAAAGCAGATGCTAAAGCTGTATTCATAAGGTTTTGGTATCATGGATGTTCATCATAGTTGTAGAATTGAAGGTTTGATTAGTGGAAACCCCCTTTCGGTCGGGACAACAATGATGTGAAGCAGGCACTTTACTCTCTTACCTGGAGTGCATATTGTGTATTTTTCCTTCCATATGCCCTTGGCTGTGATCTGTTATCTATGACTGTGACCTGTACCTGTAAGATTCATTTACTATTATATTACTGTTGTGATGTATACTTGAGGAACAAAATAATAAAAATCTTTTTCAATTAAAATAAATTATATTATAGAAATACATTTTAAAATTATTTAAAATTACATGCTCTGTCTGAATCACAAAAGAAAGAAATTGGGCTTCATATCCCTTTAAACTGAGGAGGGAAATAAAGTGATTGTACATGCACATTCCCTTGGTCTCTTTCGTCATATTGGTGACCATTTGAGTGAGGAGAGCCAACACAGGTATTGAGCCTGGGACTGTCATCTTGAAGAGCTAAAGCTTTACCATTGAGCCATAGTGATGTCGCGAACCTAAAAATTTCGGTTCGCGAACGGCGGACTCGAACCTCCGCAATTGTTCGCGAACCGGCGAACCGGGCGAACCGCCATTGACTTCAATAGGCAGGAGAACTTTAAAACCAACAGGGACTCTTTCTGGCCACAATAGTGATGGAAAAGTTGTTTCAAGGGGACTAACACCTGGACTGTGGCATGCCAGAGGGTGATCCATGGCAAAACTCCCACGGAAAATTACATAGTTGATGCAGAGTCTGGTTTTAAGCCATAAAGGGCATAAATCACCTAACATTCCTAAATTGTTTGGAATTACGTGCTTTAAAACATCAGGTATGATGTTGTATCGATCAGGTAGTGTAAGGGTTACGCCCGCTTCACAGTGACAGACCAAACTCCCCGTGTAACAAACCGCAAACAACCGCAAACAGTCCATTTGCACAAGATAGATAGATTTGATAGATAGATACATAGATTACATAGATCAATAGATGCAATATACATTTTATAGATACGATTGATAGTTAGATAGATTTGATAGATAAATAGATAGATTTGATAGATATATAATTTTCCAGACAGAGAATTACAAGATGTGCAGTCTGGGACCCATGGTAAGGTTCCCAGAGGCAGTTGCGGCGCCAGGGGACGTGTATATGGCAGGGATTTTAGGAACCGGGAGATGGAAAAAGATGCTTGGTCGGTCCTCCTACTTCAAATTTGGGGCACTGCGCATGCAATCTACTGTGGCACCAGATATGAGTGGTGTGTTAAGTAGTACTATTCTGATCAGTTTAATACCTGTTACTCCCCCTATCAGGGGAGGTGTATATGGCATGGATTTTAGGAACTGGGAGATGGAAAAAGATGCTTGGTCGGTCCTCCCACTTCAAATTTGGGGCAGTGCACGTGCAATCTACTATGGTACCAGATATGAGTGGTGTGTTGAGTAGTACTATTCTGATCAGTTTAATACCTGTTACTCCCCCTATCGGGGGAGGTGTATATGGCATGGATTTTAGGAACTGGGAGATGGAAAAAGATGCTTGGTCGGTCCTCCTACTTCAAATTTGGGGCAGTGCACGTGCAATCTACTGTGGTACCAGATATGAGTGGTGTGTTGAGTAGTACTATTCTGATCAGTTTAATACCTGTTACTCCCCCTATCGGGGGAGGTGTATATGGCATGGATTTTAGGAACCGGGAGATGGAAAAAGATGCTTGGTCGGTCCTCCTACTTCAATTTTGGGGCACTGCGCGTGCAATCGTGGCTGGACTTTTAGCCGACGGACATTTGGCAGAAACAGAAGTGGCTGTCACAAAACAGTCCGGCCACGAGATACATAGATTTGATAGATAAATACATAGATTACATAGATCAATAGATGCAATATACATTTGATAGATACGATTGATAGTTAGATAGATTTGATAGATAAATAGATAGATTTGATAAATATATAATTTCCCAGACAGAGAATTACAAGATGTGCAGTCTGGGACCCATTGTAAGGTTCCCAGAGGCAGTTGCGGCGCCAGGGGACGTGTATATGGCATGGATTTTCGGAACCGTGAGATGGAAAAAGATGGTTGGTCGGTCCTCCTACTTCAAATTTGGGGCACTGCACATGCAATTGTGGCCGGACTTTTTGACGACGGACATTTGTCCGACGGACATTTGGCCGAAACACAAGTGGCTGTCACAAAACAGTCCGGCCACGAGATACATAGATTTGATAGATAGATACATAGATTACATAGATCAATAGATGCAATATACATTTGATAGATACGATTGGTAGTTAGATAGATTTGATAGATAAATAGATAGATTTGATAAATATATAATTTCCCAGACAGAGAATTACAAGATGTGCAGTCTGGGACCCATTGTAAGGTTCCCAGAGGCAGTTGCGGTGCCAGGGGACGTGTATATGGCATGGATTTTCGGAACCGGGAGATGGAAAAACATGCTTGGTCGGTCCTCCTACTTCAAATTTGGGGCACTGCGCGTGCAATCGTGGCCGGACTTTTAGCCGACTGACATTTGTCCAACGGACATTTGGCCGAAACACCAGTGGCTGTCACAAAACAGTCAGGCCACGAGATAGATAGATTTGATAGATAGATACATAGATTACATAGATCAATAGATGCAATATACATTTGATAGATACGATTGATAGTTAGATAGATTTGATAGATAAATAGATAGATTTGATAAATATATAATTTCCCAGACAGAGAATTACACAAGCTGGCAGGCAGGCAACTGCAATTACATTACACTAGCAGACTGATGTTTCACAGTCAAAAAAGTTTTTTTTTACAAAATTTACACTACTGTTACAACAGATATGAGTGGTGGCATTTAGCAAGTGGGCTTGGCACACACACTGGCAGGCAGGCAACTGCAATTAGATTACACTAGCAGACTGATGTTTCACAGTCAAATTTTTTTTTTTTTTTAAATTTACTATACTGTTACAACAGATATGAGTGGTGGCACTAGTTGGCAAGTGGGCCTGGCACACACGCTGGCAGGCAGGCAACTGCAATTAGATTACACTAGCAGACTGATGTTTCACAGTCAAAAAACTTTTTTAAAAATATTTACACTACTGTTACAACAGATATGAGTGGTGGCACTAGTTGGCAAGTGGGCCTGGCACACATGCTGGCAGGCAGGCAACTGCTATTAAATTACACTAGCAGACTGATGTTTCACAGTCAAAAAAGTTTTTTTTAAAAATATTTACACTACTGTTACAACAGATATGAGTGGTGGCACTAGTTGGCAAGTGGGCCTGGCACACACGCTGGTAGGCAGGCAACTGCAATTACATTACACTAGCAGACTGATGTTTCACAGTCAAAAAAGTTTTTTTTTTTAAATATTTACACTACTGTTACAATAGATATGAGTGGTGGCACTAGTTGGCAAGTGGACCTGGCACACACGCTGGCAGTCAGGCAACTGCAATTACATTACACTAGCAGACTGATGTTTCACATTCAAAAAAGTTTTTTTTTAAACATTTACACTACTGTTACAACAGATATGAGTGGTGGCACTTAGCAAGTGGGCCTGGCACACACACTGTCAGGCAGGCAACTGCAATTAGATTACACTAGCATACTGATGTTTCACAGTAAAAAAAAAAAATTAAAAATTGTTTTTACAATACTGTTACAACAGATATGAGTGGTGGCACTAGTTGGCAAGTGGGCCTGGCACACACGCTGGCAGGCAGGCAACTGCAATTAGATTACACTAGCAGACTGATGTTTCACAGTCAAAAAAGTTTTTTTTTTACAAAATTTACACTACTGTTACAACAGATATGAGTGGTGGCACTTAGCAAGTGGGCCTGGCACACACACTGGCAGGCAGGCAACTGCAATTAGATTACACTAGCAGACTGATGTTTCACAGTCAAATTTTTTTTTTTTTTTTAAATTTACTATACTGTTACAACAGATATGAGTGGTGGCACTAGTTGGCAAGTGGGCCTGGCACACACGCTGGCAGGCAGGCAACTGCAATTAGATTACACTAGCAGACTGATGTTTCACAGTCAAAAAAGTTTTTTTAAAAATATTTACACTACTGTTACAACAGATATGAGTGGTGGCACTAGTTGGAAAGTGGGCCTGGCACACATGCTGGCAGGCAGGCAACTGCTATTAGATTACACCAGCAGACTGATGTTTCACAGTCAAAAAAGTTTTTTTAAAAAATATTTACACTACTGTTACAACAGATATGCGTGGTGGCACTAGTTGGCAAGTGGGCCTGGCACACACGCTGGTAGGCAGGCAACTGCAATAACATTACACTAGCAGACTGATGTTTCACAGTCAAAAAAGCTTTTTTTAAAATATTTACACTACTGTTACAACAGATATGAGTGGTGGCACTAGTTGGCAAGTGGGCCTGGCACACACGCTGGCAGGCAGGCAACTGCAATTACATTACACTAGCAGACTGATGTTTCACATTCAAAAAAGTTTTTTTTTTTTTAAATTTACACTACTGTTACAACAGATATGAGTGGTGGCACTTAGCAAGTGGGCCTGGCACACACACTGTCAGGCAGGCAACTGCAATTAGATTACACTAGCAGACTGATGTTTCACAGTAAAAAAAAATTGAAATTTTTTTTTTACAATACTGTTACAACAGATATGAGTGGTGGCACTAGTTGGCAAGTGGGCCTGGCACACACGCTGGCAGGCAGGCAACTGCAATTAGATTACACTAGCAGACTGATGTTTCACAGTCAAAAAAGTTTTTTTTTTTAAATATTTACACTACTGTTACAACAGATATGAGTGGTGGCACTAGTTGGCAAGTGGGCCTGGCACACACGCTGGTAGGCAGGCAACTGCAATTAGATTACACTAGCAGACTGACGTTTCACAGTCAAAAAAGTTTTTTTTTACAAAATTTACACTACTGTTACAACAGATATGAGTGGTGGCACTTAGCAAGTGAGCCTGGCACACGCACTGGCAGGCAGGCAACTGCTATTAGATTACACTACCAGACTGATGTTTCACAGTCAAATATTTTTTTTTTTTTAATTAACACTACTGTTACAACAGATGTGATTGGTGGCACTTAGCAAGTGAGCCTGGCACACACACTGGCAGGCAGGCAACTGCAATTAGATTACACTAGCAGACTGATGTTTCACAGTCAAAAAAGTTTTTTTTTACAAAATTTACACTACTGTTACAACAGATATGAGTGGTGGCACTAGTTGGCAAGTGGGCCTGGCGCACACGCTGGCAGGCAGGCAACTGCAATTAGATTACACTAGCAGACTGATGTTTCACAGTAAAAAAAAAAAAATAAAAAAAAAATTTACACTACTGTTACAACAGATATCAGTGGTGGCACTTAGCAAGTGGGCCTGGCACACACGCTGGCAGACAGGCAACTGCAATTAGATTACACTAGCAGACTGATGTTTCACAGTCAAAAAAGTTTTTTTTTTAAAAAATTTACAATACTGTTACAACAGATATGAGTGGTGGCGCTAGTTGGCAAGTGGGCCTGGCACACACGCTGGCAGGCAGGCAACTGCTATTAGATTACACTAGCAGACTGATGTTTCACAGTCAAAAGTTTTTTTTTACAATATTTACACTACTGTTACAACAGATATGAGTGGTGACACTGCAGGCAGGCAACTGTAATTAGATTACACTAGAAGACTGATGTTTCACAGTCAAAATTACACAGGCAAAAAAAACAAAAAACGACTGATGTTCTAGCCCTAAAAAGGGCTTTTTGGGGTGCTGTCCTTACAGCAGAGATCAGATGAGTCCTTCAGGACTGTAGTGGACACTGAATACACTAGCCTAGCTATCAATTTCCCTATAAAATCAGCAGCAGCTACACTATCCCTCTTCTCACTAAGAATGCAGGATCAGAATGAATCTAAAATGGCTGCTGCCCAGGAGCTGGGAGGGTCTGGGAGGGAGTGTCTGCTGCTGATTGGCTGAAATGTGTCTGCAGACTGTGAGATACAGGGTCAAAGTTTACTCAATGATGACGAATAGGGGGCGGATCGAACATCGCATATGTTCGCCCGCCACGGCGAACACGAACAAGCTATGTTCGCCGGGAACTATTCGCCGGCGAACTATTTGCGACATCACTATTGAGCCACAGGTAGACTAGCTAGATCTGTTATTTTTAGACAAGTTCTTTTTGTTTTCGTTTCCTGGATGTGTTGTTCCTGTGTTTTCTGCTTGATTCTTGTTGTGACTATTAGCCTGATTCTTAACTACTCTCCTGCCTGCCAGTTGTGTATTTTTCTACCAGATTTTCTCTAGACCCCAGCCTGCCCCAGACTATTCTCTTGGATCCTGATTTTGTTTTTGTTTGCCAGACTATGTATTTGCCTTATCCCTCAGCCTTAGCTTTAATTTAAACCTTACTAAAAGCTTGGGGGGGGGGGGGGGGGGGGCCTCCATCTGACAGTGATTAGTGCCAGGAAATAGTGGGGGGAAAAACTTGTGGCTGGTACTTTACATTCCAGGAAAGCATCCTGTTAAAGTCCCCTCACTTAAAGATGTGGCTAGTGAGGACATTTTGAGGTAAAATATCTTCCTTTTGTACACAGAGGTGTTCAGGTGATATTTTCCAGTCAGATTTTTACAGATATGCTGCAGTACTTTCAATTGCTTCAACATTTGGGTAGCATATCCCTTTAAACCCCTATGATTCAGATAAAGCAAGTGTACTTGTTACTCTTGATTTCCTTTGTTGAAAGTTTACTCTTTTCTTTGAGAACATACTGAGGTATGCTCAGGAGCCCACACATGTCCTGAGCACTATATAGATAGTTCATTTTTCTTAACAAACACTGTTGTTGTTTTTTTTTTTAAGCAGATAAAAATTTTAGGCTAGATTACAAGTGGAGCACAAAAATATTAGTGCAATCGAGTGCTAACACAGCATAAGTTAAATCAATAGTGCTCATTCTTGACCTCATATTATTGACCTCAAATTCCTTAAGCTATGCCTCTGTGACTGTTTCCTACCTGCATGCGCAGTCATAGAGGTAGATTATTGTAACGCATATTTTAATTTGTTATATGAAGACTGCGAGGCAGGTCAAAATAAACCTTGTTTTTAACCCCTAAAACTTTCAATGACCAAAGCAAAGATTGTCAAAAAATTAAACATAATTTCAATACAAAGGGATCACAGTCAAATGAAAATATCCGTCATTATAGCCTTGCTGTGTGACTACGGCTGCCTGACAAAGTTTGCATGTGCAGTCATTGTATAACAAATGAATCTGTCAGAATCAGCCACCTCTGAGACTGCGCATGCGGGTAAGCAAACAGTCACAGAGGCATAGCTTGATTTGTGTTACAGATTTGGAATGCAGTGACGTAAAATAGTGCATGTGCAGTGCTAGGTAGTTTTTTCTGGCTGGTAGCTTTTTGACAGCAGTACCTTGTACTTTGTATTAGCTTGCACAACAGAAAGCAGAAGAGTCAAATGTTTGCAGTTTTCTACACAGTTTAAACGTTACATAACAAATATAAAAAGCTCTTAGGGATAATATAGAGAAATGCAGCCACTGCAAAAATGTACAACTCTCGCTCTGTATTGTGCACACTAAACTGACATGTGTCGCACATAAACAAAAATCCCCCTATGAAGATAGAGGCATAAGAGATAAACCCCCTATTACGTAATACACTCTCCTACTCTAACTTTAATGAATAAAAACACAACAACTTGGTTGGAAGAAAAGTCCAGTCACGGTCACGTTTATTCAATAAACGGATTTTAACTGTGGCTAATATCCAATATTAGGCTCTCTTTATTCAAAACATAACTAAAACTTGTAACAAGTTTGTTCAAAACTGGTGGCGGCATCTAACACTAACCTAACCCCTACTGACAGACGGACAAGCCCCCTCCGTTGTTTGCAGCGTGACACCCAGCTTTTCAAGCTCAATGGCATAAAGAGAGAGCTGAGATGTGTAGAGATCTTTGGCCTCAACTCGTAAGGGAGAGGACCCTTAGGCCGGCACCTAGTGGGCGTCACCCCTCCCTGTTTCTAGACCGTCACTCTTCTCTCTCAATGCCCGCTCCCTGGGCCTTGCCCGACTGCCACAAGAGGAAAAGGAATTATATTTACTCTTGCCGCCACCTTCAACCAACTAGGTACCTTCTATTCATATACATATAACTCTAACCATTTTATTTTATTTGACTATATAACAGTCATTCACAACCATTTTGGAAAAACTAGATGCCTGTGCACTGAATTTTTTTTTTTAAATTATCCTTAGTTGTGCTTTCCTGATGTAATTTAGGAATAAATCTAACCCAACGTCCATTAGGTGCACTCCATCAGGGCAATAAAGGTCCTTTTTGTCGGCAGTGATTAGTTTGTGCCTGATAACAAAACCACCCAGGGCCGTGACTGCTCTCCCCACCTCCCTGTTCACCTTTTTCCTGATGTTATAGGCTGCCCTCTGAGTAGCTATGTAATGCCATTGCAGTCGTGCGACCACATTGGACCATCCTATCCTCACATCATGGAGCCAAGTATGCACCCATTTTATATCTGCGACCATCCTTCTAATGAGGTCAAGTGCTGGCACTGACCCCATGTCATTCCCTCCAATATACAACACAATAATATAAGGCTGACCTCACCTCATGTGTGCATCTTGCAGAAGGACTGGTAACTCCTCCCATGTTAAGTCCCTTCGACCTAACCACCGAAATTTGGCCCTGCACGTTGCAAATCTGAGCTGATGACCTTCCGGGGATTGCAGCGCCTTCATGGACGCCAAGTGGATAAATGAATTACCTATTATCCACACCAGAACCGGAGGGGAATTCTTACCTACAGTACCTGGTAACAACATGAGTAAGGCAGTCTTAATAACTAAACTGAACTAACCCTTCTCAAATTCCCCCCTGGTCGTACGTACTGCCCTCCCTTACTGTGTTAACAACCAACTCAACCCAATTTTGTTATTCTGACCTCCTTTTTTAACACTTGGGTAAAGGCCTGATGTATATTTTGTAGCTCCCTGACTTCCAGCGTCCTAGGCGCTTGATCTCAGTAGTGGTAGACCCCTTTGCAGCAGCACTAGTGGCAGCCTCTATTCGAAATGAGTGCAGAGCTATTCTAGATGGGTCTAACCCCAATTTTTCCACAGTCCTAGCAAGAACCTTGCGGAATTGGAATATTGACAAAGAACTACCATCCTTGTGCGCAAGGAATTGCTGGGTTCCTGCTGGCCTTACCTTCCCCTACGCCTCTACAGTCCGTACTTGGCAGCATTCCGGGAATTCATGTCTGACCAGAGACAACCATGCTCCTTTTCCCTCAGGGTCCATCTTGGACCAGGGAACTAGCAGAAAGAGCCCCTCCTTGGATGTCCTAATATGTTCCATTTGGATACCTCCTGAGCCCTTAATTCTGTAAGAAGTCACCAACTCCCCCAAACGCAAAGCTCTTGCAAAGGCTAGGGAGTCAATTAAATTGATAGAGTTCATCAGCAATCACATTATGCACTGTGCGTTGCAGTAATGCAGATGTTACGCTGCAAGCAGTGTAGCACTAGCTGCCTTAAGTATGTCACAACTACAGGAGAGGATGCAGACAATTTGTTTATGGCGTACACTACACTCATATTATCCGTCCAAAAAAACACTGAACTTGATTTTTTAGCCTGCGCCCCCAAATCTCTATTGCTTCCACTATAGGGAATAACTCTAACAGTGTCAGGTTCCTCGTCAGACCCAAATCCAACCCATTCCTTAGGCCATGCAGCCGCGCTCCACTCTCCGTTCAAGTTTGCCCGATAACCAAACCCTCCTGCAGTATCTGTAAACAGGTGCAACACTTGGTTTGATATGGGATCTGATCTCCAAATACAGATTCCATTAAAGTGTACTAGAAATCTTTCCCATGCTCCCAAGTCTTCCCGCATCCCTGCAGTGACTCTAAAATTATTTAGCATGGCCCTAGGTCCTTTCAACTGACCCTCTAATCAGTGGTTAAATACTCCCCTAATCCCTTAGCTCTTACTAGTTCCAATGCATTAGCAAATGATTGGTAGTGTACAGAGCTTAGATCCGGGTTAATTGCATCATTAACTGAAGCCCCTTTCGGGTATGACAAATGATGTATCAATCTAAACTTTCCTAACTCCTTTTTTGGCACTACTCCCAAGGGCAAAACTACCAAGTCAGGAAACGGCGGGCTCCAAAATGGACCCGCCACCCTGCCCAATTCCAGTTCCTTTGCCAATTTGTCCCTAACCAATTGTGGGAACTCATATGCTGATTTCAAATTTCTTTGGAAAGTAGACCCCTCTATCGGAAATCTCACCGGAATCCTGAAGCCCCCCACCAACCCAGACCTAAGTAACTCAGCAGCTTCCTGGTCAGGGTAATGCGCCATCCATGATGCCATCGCAGCTGGCTTAAGCGGGGTTGGAGCTCTTGCCCTCAACATCCCCTCTGGCAATGGACTTCTCCGCCCCTTGGTGTCTCTTCTTGCTACACTCGATCCCAGGTTGGGGCCCGCTACAGTACTTGCATGACGAAAGGGAACAATTAGTTCCTCTATCACATTGCCTATCCTGGTATTTCCAGCATTCCCTACCTCGCTTCTTAGGGCGAGGCCTGGAACACGGAGGTCCAGGCTGGTTAGTTGCGGGGACAGTTGTCGCTCCCTCCACCCCCAGCTTTGATTACAAGTGTATATCTTGTGTCCCAAAGTGGAAGGCCATGTCATAGTTCCTTGAATCTAGTATGGATATCGTCAATTGTATCCTGATACTTAAATAAGTTATGGCCTTGCAAAGGCCACCTGTCTACATAGCAGGTTTCTAACACCCTAAAGCACTTCTGCCACTCCTTGTAGGTCTCTGGCCTGCGTTACTTTTTTGGGACCTGTTCCATCTCCCGCCCTTTCTTTTGCCCTATAAGCATCTAGAGACAGCTCAAAGATATTCATGTAACGTCCTTCGTGAATCTTCTTAACTATTTTGGACTTAAGGTGCATATACAGTGAATGCACTAGACAGCGGTAGGTATCCCCTTGGGCCACTACCTTCCTAGCTACCACTTGCCCTTGCACCTGCTCACTCATTCCTTCTGCTGATGACCCTGGAAGTATTTCTGTTATACTTGTGTGACCTCCCTTAGCCTTAGACTGTGCTGCCTCCAGCTTCTTAATCCATCTAAACATTTGGTGCTGCCCCTTACCCACAAGTAAGTAACACCTCACCACTATCATATCCTGATTCACTGGAGGAGGAGCCTGTGTCTGTGTGTGTAATGTTAGTGCGACAGTACTCACTGGTAGAGGCCGCCTTGTCCTGTGCTCCTGAAGTAGACACCTGTGCCACCCATGTAGTATCCCTGCCAGCTTCTCCACTGGGGCCAGCCACCACCGGCGCACTTGACACCTCTCTTTTCATAACTGCTATTCCGCCTGCATTCACCTGCAAACATAAAACAGTTTGGGGAGTACTCTGGGCCAAGAAAGGAGCCCCAGCAGGGCCACCAACACCCACAGTTCCCTGCACACTGCTATTTCTCAATAGCAAAGCAGCCAACACCGCTCTCCTAATTATGTCCTCACTCACATTCGTACTTTGAGTCTGACCACGTAGTTGCCTGCGGTCAACGCCCTTGCACTTCCTGTACCCATGCTGTTATCATGCATAATGATATTCTGCAGCATCAAACTGTCATTTCCCACATCATTCACACTCCGTGTCCAGTTACTGCTTGAGGTATCCATTCCCCATCGCCTATCATCACCATACATGCCAGCCCTTGTTTCAGTCCTTCCACTCTGCTCAATAACTCTCAATTGGCCCTGTGCTCCACGCATCCCGCCTGTGTGCTGCTCAATGCGCCCCCTAGCAGCTTTGCCCCCACCCTCTAAGGCCCTTCCTCTACCCGGAGACTCCCCAACCTACCTGGAGAGCTCCGGTAGTCTTCCCTGTTGCTGCCCTGCCGAATCCGCTCACGGTCACGCCCCTCCCCACTCAATGACTGAGAGGGAGAGGTTGCGCGTGAAATGTCATACAGAGGGGCATGGCCTAACTCCGACATAGGGCCCGGCTGTAAGGAAGGCTTCAACACACCACCCGGCCTCCCCACTGCCCTGGAGCCATCCTGCTCACCCACAGCCCCCTCTGGGTGTATGACCTTAGCCATGGACTGGGCGAGAGCCAGGACAGCTGCCATGGCTGCTGGGGGCAAAACCGGTAATGGTTGGGTCTTGACCCCCCACCAGGCCCCAACTGCAGCTCACTGCCAGCTAAATTAGGTGTAGGCCCTGTAGACTGCACTACTCGGGGAGAGGAGGTATCCTGTAACAGCTTCAAACTTTGATTCCTAATACTAGCTGCAGGGGTGGTGGGAACCTGACTAGGCCCCATCCCAGACCCACATCTATCTGCAGGAGACTCTTGTGCCATCCCTTTATGTAGGCCCAAATCTCTTCTCACTGCCTTCCTAGCCCTAGCAAAGAACCTAGCCTGAGTGTCTGGTTGTGGGGTAGGGGGTACCGCATCTTCATTGCTTGACTCCCTCCTCTCTCTTGCAGTTCCTCTCTTCTTGGAAGCTGTCTCCACCACCTCTCTATATATCTTCGGAGGCACCGACATTCTCCTTACTCTATCCATCCTCTTCACGAATCTCTGCAAACCACCAATGAAAATTTCTACTTGAAGTCTAGAACAGGAAGAGGCTGGCATCACTGCTGCAAGACCCTATAAAGGTAAGCTAAAACACCCGCCCCCACACTTGCAACAATGTAGCAAACATGACTTAGAACACTCCAGACTTCAAGTTGGTTATCTCTTAATGTTGTTACTGGCCCACTAGAGTGCCCTCCACTGTCATACTGTGAAGCCCCTGTTTAAGCAAGGCCTTGGTATATTAGAGATGCCTATGCATGTGTGATGCGGCTTGCCAAGAAGACAACAATATCACTGATCTGTGAATGTGCACCACTTCTGTCACAGCGAACAAGAACACTTAAAGGGATAGTCAAGTCCGAAATAACTTTTATGATTCAAATAGGGCACGTAATTTTAAACAACTTACAATTTACTTTTATCACCAGTTTGACTTTGTTCTCTTGGTATTCTTAGTTAAAAGCTAAACCTAGGAGATTTATATGCTAATTTCTTAGACCTTTAAGGCCGCCTCTACTCTAAATGCATTTTGACATTTTTTCACCACTAGAGGGCATTAGTTCATGTGTTTCATATAGATACAATTGAGCTCATGCACGTGAATTTACTGAGGAGTGACCACTGATTGGCTAAAATACAAGTCTGTCAAAAGAACTAAAATTAGGGGGCAGTCTGCAGAGGCTTAGATACAAGGTTATTACAGAGGTAAAACGTGTATTATTATAACTATGTTGGTTCTGTAAAACTGGGGAATGGGTAATAAAGGGATTATCTTTTAAAACAACAAAAATCTGGTGTTGACTGTCCCTTTAAATTCCAGAGATGGTGGCACCCAGTGTGAAGAATCGGACCTTACGTAACCAGTACTTTTGAAGGGTTACAATTAGAGAATAGTTTTAAAGACAGCTGCAGGCACAGTATGAAAAACAACGACATGGTGAGTAGTAAATGGTTAACAAATTAACTGAAAAATTACCCCATAAACTAATCTTGCACAAAAACAATAGAATTTGTTATATATATATAAAAAAATACTTATATGTTCCTTAACATTTTTCTCTTACAGCAACAATATAAACAAGGTTCCCAAACCCTCTACTACAGAAGTTACTGACTGCATTAGCGTTATTACAACTGGCATTCTAAAAAGAATCAGTAAAGGATCTAGAATTAAATTTTTTTCAGTCAGATACTCAGAAAACTATCCTATAATCCGAGGGAAAGTAATATATCATTAGGTACTGATACATTGTTTAAGCAGAAATTATAACAATTGGCTAGAAGATATATGACATACATGCCTCTTATGCCTGTCCGCCTACATACATCAAATGGTTTTAGTTCTATATCCAAAACAGTTATCAATTGGATAAATCTACTGGGGGAAATTGAATTAGGACATTATATTAGATATTGGAATAAAAAATACACGTGAACTTTATTCATTCAGAAAGTCAATATCATATATAAAAATGACCCTTTAGTAATCAGCTAGACCATTTGTAATATATAATAAACGTAATACTAGTTAAAGAGACATGAAGGTCAAAATTAAAGGAATAGTATACACTAATTTTCATATAACTGCATGTAATAAATATATCCAGTATAAATCCTTTTAAAAATTTACATAGAAGCTACCTCTTTAGCACTGTTGATGAGATACGGCTGGGACACCCACTGAAATGGGCTGAGAAAGCAGGAAGGGCAGACAATACCCCCTCCCCCGTATATGAAAAGACCCATTACACAAACAAGAGAAAGCAGGACTCTGTAGACTTCAGTATACATCTAAAACTTTGGGGCTTGGTTAGGAGTCTGATAATCAGCAAAATGTTATTTAAAAATAAGCACAACTATACATTGTTACAAAAACACCCCAGATAGGCTATTTAAATAAATCATCTACAACATATTTATGCAATGAAAAATTGAATGTTCCATTAATCAGATAAAGCATGCACATTTAGAAAGCGTTCCAATTGTCTTCTATTATCATATTTTTTTTTTTTATGTGCACACTTTCTGGGTTTACAGTATATGAGTTTGTCATGGGCTGATGGCTGTGACACATAGGCATCTTCTGGAATAGGATTCCAAAGTAAAATGTAGAGGAGCAAAATACTTTATACCAAAATAACAATGCACATATATATGTTTGTGTGTTGTCACATTACAGATGCAAAAAGTTTGACATTTACATTGTTCTCTTGCTGTCTTTACATTTAACAACTTGCAATTTCATAAGGATGTGTAGACTTTTCTATTTACTAGTCTGTATCTATTGAATGAAGATTATATCAGTTCCAGGAAATCAGTATATGAGCACGTACAGTATATAAGCTAGAGTCCATTATAAGGATAAGGAATTTACACAGACTGCAAGAACAGAGTTAATGTATCTATATAATAATTTAATTGAAATAACTTATTTATAGTCAGCTAGATTTAGAGTTTTGTCGGTAAAGACCCGCGTAGCTGACACTGTTTTTTTTTCCAACGTACCCTTAAGACAACGCTGGTATTTAGAGTTGTCTGAAGGGCTGCGTTAGGCTAAAAAAAGGGAGCGTTGAGCCTAACTTAGCTCCACTTCAACCCTCAATACCAGCGTTGCTTACGGTAGCGGTAAGCAGCTAAAACGTGCTCGTGCACAATATCCCCATAGGAAACAATAGGGGTTGAGCTGGCTGAAAAAAAAACCTAACACAAAGCAGTATTCAGCTCCTAACGCAGCCCCATTGTTTCCTATGGGGAAACACTCTAAGTCTGCACCTAAAACCCTAACATGAACCCCGAGTCTAAACACCCCTAACCTTACACTTATTAACCCCTAATCTGCCGCCCCCGCTATCGCTGAAACCTGCATTATATTATTAACCCCTAATATGCCGATTCGGACACCGCCGCAACCTACATTATCCCTATGAATCCCTAAGCTGCTGCCCCTAACACCACCGACCCCCATATTATATTTATTAACCCCTAATCTGCCCCCCCAATGTTGCCGCTACCTTACCTACACTTATTAACCCCTGATCTGCCGACCGGACCTCGCCGCCACTTTAATAAATGTATTAACCCCTAAACTGCCGCACTCCCGCCTCACAAACACTAGAATACATTTGATAAACCCCTAATCTGCCCTCCCTAATATCGCCGCCAACTACCTACAATTATTAACCCCTAATCTCCCTCCCGCAACGTCGCCGCTACTATAATAAAGTTATTAACCCCTAAACCTAACTCTAACCCAACACCCCCCTAACATAAATAATTTAAATGAAACAAAATAATATTCCTAAAATTAACTAAATTAATCCTATTTAAAACTAAATATTTACCTATAAAATAAACCCTAATATAGCTACAATATAAATAATAATTACATTATAGCTATTTTAGGATTTATATTTATTTTACAGGCAACTTTGTATTTATTTTAACTAGATACAATAGCTATTAAACAGTTAATAACTATTTAATAGCTACCTAGTTAAAATAACTACAAAATTACCTGTAAAATAAATCCTAACCTAAGTTACAATTAAACCTAACACTACACTATCATTAAATTAATTAAATAAATTACATATAATTAGCTAAAATAAAATGCAATAAAATAAACTATACTATAATACAAAAAACAAACAAACACTAAATTACAAGAAATAAAAAAGAATTACAAGCAGTTTAAACTAATTACACCTAATTTTAAGCCCCCTAATAAAATAAAAAAATCCCCCCAAAATAAAAAATTCCCTACCCTATTCTAAAATAAAAAAGTAATCAGCTCTTTTACCAGCCCTTAAAAGGGCTTTTTGCGGGGCATTGCCCCAAAGTAATCAGCTCTTTTACCTGTAAATAAAAATACAATACCCCCCCAACATTACAACCCACCACCCACACACCCCTACTCTAACCCACCCAAACCCCCCTTAAATTTTACTGCCACCAAACTACACTTCTTAGCCCCTAATCTGCCGCCCCCAACGTCGCCGCCACTATATTAAAGTTATTAACCCCTAAATCTAACCCTAACCCTAACACCCCCTAACTTAAATATAATTTAAATAAATCTAAATTAAATTACTATTATTACCTAAATAATTCCTATTTAAAACTAAATACTTACCTATAAATAAACCCTAAGCTAGCTACAATATAACTAATAGTTAAATTGTATCTAGCTTAGGGTTTATTTTTATTTTACAGGCAAGTTTGTATTTATTTTAACTAGGTAGAATAGTTAATAAATAGTTATTAACTATTTAATAACTACCTAGTTAAAATAAAGACAAATTTACCTGTAAATAAAACCTAACCTAAGTTACAATTACACCTAACACTACATTATAATTCAATAAATTCCCTAAATTAAATACAATTAAATACAATTACATAAAATTATCTAAAGTACAATAAAAAAACAAACACTAACGGCTAGATTTGGAGTTTTGTCGGTAACGACCCGAAAAACTAACGCCAGCTTTTTTCTGGCCGCACCATAAAAATAACTCTGGTATTGGGGAGGCGGAGCGAGCGGCCGACCATGATGGCCGCAACACACTGAAGCTCTCAAAGACACACTGGGCTTATGCAGTACTCACTTTGACCCACTCAGCCCAACCACTGGCTATCAAGTGGATTTGACCTAGGGACAAAGACCGGAACCTGAAATTGCCGAAGGAGAGGTGCCTGAGATATGCGCACTAGGAGTTTGCTTGCTAGAGCCGATTCTGAGGCCTGAAGCTGATAGCGCACAGAGACATGACAGCGGACATGCTGATATCCGCTCACCCACACTGAACTACACCCGGAGAGGGGAACAAACCTGCTGCTGATCAGGGAGGAGGAGTGGGGGAGCCGGTATCTGGTCGGTGTCCTAAAGGATCCGTGACGCCTGTCTTTACCTCGGAGGGTCAGGGCTCCGCTCCGAGGTGCTTTTAACACAGAGAGACATTACACTACAGATCCGGATCCGGTAAGCCCAGCGTTTTCATCCCTGTCACCATTGTTGTTGATCTTTGTAAACCCCATAAGACTTAGCATCAACATGGCGCCATAAAACTACTGTACAGTTATTCATCTAAGAGACAGAGAATAACCTTCTTAGTCAGAGTATTAAGTACTGGAAGCTGGACAGTCATAAACTGCTCTATGGATAATGAGGAGCTACAAATATACTAAGATGTGACATTTTCATGGATCGTTATATACATGTTTGAACTCATTTGTTTTTTGCTTTTTCCTTTCCCTCTCTGCTGACTCCATTTTTACATGATTTTTACACGATCAAACAGAAAGGGCCTAAACTGAGGAGGAGTGTGACGCAGCTTACTATCTCTGTATCAGCAACACCATGAGAGAACCCTATTAAGGACATTATCTGCTTAAAGGCCCAGAGAGTATAAAGAGCAGACAACTCATTCTAGATACTGCTGAAGGGAGTGTGACAACTTATAATTTATCACATTTGCTCAGAGACCCTCTCAGGCCCACTTGCTATTGGAGGGTTGAATTACTGTTATCCCTGATGTCTTTTTGTTGCCCTGTTAGTATTTATTTTGCTTGACAGCTCAGAAACCAAGAGAACTATATAGCACTAGCCTGGGTTTGGCCAGACATTTATACCCTTATTGCAGGGGAGTGGAGGCCCTGAAGCCTATATCTGAAAGCACCTGAATATATATATAACACTGGTTATAACGCCTTATTCTTCCCCGCTCCCCCCCCCTTTCCTGCTGCACTTAGTGGCAGTGGGTCATACCCGCCTTCCCTTTCCCGTGATCGCTCTGTGGGAGCACAAGCCCTGGGGAGTGGGGACTAACACGCTGAAGTGAAGCTGTATGCAATAATTTGATTACAGCAGAGAAAATTAAGATGTCACAGAGGAAGGCGACAAAATCTGACAAGATGCATAAAACGCCACAAAAATCCCAGGAGGGGGTCAAGGCCTTCTTTAAGCAGACGGAAAAGAATAAATATAAAATAAGTGCTACACCCCCGCAATCTAATACTATTGCAGATAAGAATGATAGTCCGGATAACTCCAGAAGCTCATCTCCAGAGATAAACGATACAGAAGAAGAACCTCCAATAACTTATAGAGCTATGGAAGCCTTAATTGATCAAGTCAAGTCATGCATCAAAGAGGAATGCGCAGATTTGAAAAAGGATATTACAGATTTAGGCCGAAGAGTTGACTCCTTAGAGGAGCATGAATTTGTCTTTTCCCAAAAAATGGCAGACATGTCCACTAAGGTGTCCCATCAACAACAACACTTCATAGAACTTGAGGACAAGATAGATGACCTCGAAAATCGCACAAGACGCAATAACTTGCGATTTCGAGGAATACCAGAAACCGTTCAGAATAACGAGATACGGGACTTCTTGCAAGGCTTATTTTCTGAAATGGCTAATGACGACGATACAGAGTTAGATAATGTTGTATTGGACAGGGCCCACAGAGCTCTGTGCCCAAGACCGGATGCGGACCCTCCACCCAGAGATATTATAGTCCGATTCCAATCCTATCAGCAGAGGGAGGAAATATATAATCTGGCTAGGAAGCAGCAAAATGTGATGTACCAAGGTAATCGAATTCAGGTCTTTCAAGATCTATCAGCAAGAACTTTGCAAAAAAGGAGAGACTTTCTGATTCTAACTCTTCATTTACGTCAGTTAAAGATCCCTTATAGATGGGGATTTCCTACCTCAGTAATATCTGTAAAAAATGGAAGCCGATGTGAATGCAAATCTCTTAACGATATTGAGAAATTTTGCAACCTACTGGGAATCTCCAATCCAAGCAAGGAACCTGCACAACCACCGCAAAACCATCCTAAGAGCAAAGTGGCTATGAGGCCACCGAAGACAACCGGATCTGAAAAGGTGGTCAATCAGCTCAAACGAAAACAACCTGGCCTACTAGACCCAGTCATGACACATCCAGGCTGATCAAATTTGCACTTTTTTCTCTCTTTTTTTTTTTGCTACCATTTCAACTTCCTTGAAACGGACATTTTCTTTATGGCTTGCATTTGTTGAGCCATCTTGGGACAGACTTGGACAACTTGTTGAAACATTGGTGTTTGCCTGAACCCCGCAGGACCTGTAGGGTCGTTGGGCAAGTATATAAAATGACACTGAGATGTTAAGATTGTGTGAATTTAAGGTTAAGTACGTTAAGTCATTTCAAACTGTTATTCTCATGTTTAGTGTAGAAGTCATTTATAGTATGTTATGAGATTCAAGGTTATGACTTCTTATGTATTACTATATGTCACCCCCATGTACGAGTTCTCTCTAACTGAACGCCTGAGCCCCCACGGCGCGCAGTCCTCTGTTACTATAACCAGTTCATATGTTCCTCTGGCTGTTTCTCAGAGGTGGGCCGTGTGTGAGGGGGGTCCAGGGTCCAGAGACCCCTGTCTGCTGAGAGGGACTTATAAGTTTTATCATTTATTTGAAATCTAGGCCCCTTCTCTCAGTTTCCCCCTATTTTGTTTTCACTTCTATATGTGGCCTCTGATCATGGGAGACTTAGTACAATAGGTTATCTATTAATAGTCTATGGTTTAGGGTTACATATGACATCTGAGAGACTTAACCATAGATACTGCTGAAAATGTGTGAAATTGAAATGTTTATTTTATGTTCCTCATATAGATAGTAATTGCATGTTCATGAAAGTGTGAGATGTTGTCCCCACCGTTAAATACTAATATCTTAGACTGAATCGTCTGGAGGTAAATTACATGGTTCGGAATAAACTAAATATCTCTTACTAGACGTAGGTAAACTCTGGACATATCACCCCCTAATAGAAGATCGGACACACGATACCTCAGATAGTAAGTTTTGATGAGGGGATAAGATTAGAACCCTCACGAGACTTGGCTGAGTGTTTATTAATGACATGTAGTAAAAGTCCAGTGTGTTATTATGCCTCACTAGTTGTAAGTTTATTGCTTTATTCTTATTTGATTTTTTACATTTTATCCTGCTACCTTGTTGGGTAGTTGAAATTTTCTGAGATAATATATTTTGCCTAATAACAAATAGTTTATTACACTCTTTTTCCCTACTTTCTTTCTTCCCACTTTCCTTTTAATACTATAACTTGCTATTGACAACCCTGAGCCTTTTGACGTCCAAGACATACTACTGAGTCTCATAAATTTTAACCCGACTCTAGTTGACTGACACTACAGACAAGGATGGGTACACTTACTTTAGCCACTCAGAACGTTAAAGGGTTTCTGTCGGCTGAAAAACGCTCTATCGCGTATTGTGACTTTCATAAAAAAAACATAGATATAGTGATGCTACAAGAGACCCATTTTAAAAAACGACACGAACCTCAACTAGCCACACGATATTTTGACAGACATTATCTTAGTTCAGGCACGGGCAGGAAAAATGGTGTCTGCATTTCAGTCAGACGAAAGGTCCCTTTTGAGCTCCTCCAGAAATACACAGACAAAGAGGGCAGACTCCTGATTGTAGTTGGATTATATTATGGCTCACCGGTCACTCTAGCCAACGTCTATGCCCCAAACAAGCCGACAGCTCCCTTTTTTAAATCAGTTGTGAATGCCATACTAGACATATCTAAGGGTCCTATCATTTTGGGAGGTGATCTTAACTTTACTATGCTCCCTTCACTTGACAACTCGACAGGGAAAACATATATTAATACCAAAACACTTAAAGCTAATTGTGCGGCCCTAGACACTTTAACCCTATTTGATACTTGGAGAATAGCACACCCTACGCAGAAAGATTATACGTTTTTCTCGCACCCACAACGCTCCTATTCTAGGCTGGATTATGTTATGTGTGACCAAATGCTCTTATCTCAGTTGAAACAGTCTAAAATCACCCACACCCCATGGTCGGATCATAGCATGGTATTGACGGTCTTTAATTGGCCTACTAGACCCAAGAACACATTGAATTGGAGACTTGATGAGTCCATCTTGACTAACCAGACAACCTTAGAAAGTCTGATTCAAGCATCCAATGAGTTTTTCTTGCTGAATAAACCAGAAGATACTTCAGTGGTAAATAACTGGGAGACGTATAAGTGCTTTATTAGGGGCCACCTGATACAACACACCGCAGCCCTTAGAAAGATGGGAGCGACTACACTCCTATCCTTGACTGATACATTAAGTACTGCAGATAGAAGACACAAAAGGGACCCGACTTCAGAGCAGGCACTTGCGGATCTTACCTTAGCGAGGGAATGCCTGAATAACTACCTGACACAGAAAGCACACTTGAGAGCTCTCACCACTAAGGCAAAGTTTTTCGCCGAGGGCAACAAAGCAGGGAAGCTATTGGCTAGGGTGCTTAAAAAACAAAAATATACTTCCTTTATCAAGTCCATTATCCACCCCTCGGGTAAACTAGTCAGTACACATGAGGATATAGCAGACACCTTCGTTTCCTATTATTCCAAACTCTATAATCTTCACCCTAACATATCCCAGGAGAAAGTCACTAATATAACGGATTATCTCTCTACCGTTAAAACCCCGAGAATTTCGGAAGCCGATAAGCACAAGTTAGATTCACCAATAACATTACAAGAAATCCAGAACATTATTAAAGAACTCCCCAGTGGCAAATCGCCTGGATCAGATGGCCTAACAGCCAAATTCTATCAGTTATTACAGCCTCAATTGAGTACACCATTGCATAAGTTATTCATTTCGATAGATGAGGGTGGGAGCTTTACTAGTTCCTTATTAGAGGCAGTTATTACGGTCATACCCAAGGCTGATAAATCGAGCACTCTGGCGGGTAACTATAGACCTATCTCACTCTTAAATTTAGATGTGAAAATATATGCTAAAATATTAGCTAATCGTTTAAACACCATTTTGCCTAAAATTATACACCCAGATCAGGTGGGGTTTGTTAGAGGACGGGAAGCGAAAGATAATACCATCAGAGTCCTACCTTCTTTACAAGCAACGCATAATAATAAAACACCCCTAACACTCTTGTCAACTGACGCCGAGAAGGCTTTTGACAGGGTCAACTGGCATTTTATGTGGGAGACCCTGTCGAAATTCGGCTTTCCCGCTGCGTTCATATCCAAGATTCAAGCACTGTACTCGAGCCCACAAGCTAGGGTCCGGGTAAATGGGACTATCTCACAGCCGTTCCACATAACTAATGGTACCTGCCAGGGTTGCCCGTTGTCGCTACTCTTATTCGCAATCACTATTGAGATTCTTGCTACTAAAATCAGGGATAACATGGACATAATAGGTTTACAATATAATCATATCACCCAAAAATGCTTGCTGTTTGCAGACGATATCATCTTTACGCTACAATCACCTTCCTCTACTATCCCTGCACTAATACAGACTCTGGACGAGTACGGACAGGTTTCCGACTTCTCTGTTAATATGGAGAAGTCGGGATTACTACTGGTAAACACACCTCAACAGGATATTGACTATATAAGATCACACACAAAGTTTCGGGTTACGGATAAGCTTACATATCTAGGTCTGACAATCCCATGCAATTATTTAGATCTATTTAAAGTTAACTATATTAGTCTCCAAGGCTCGGTGAAAAATCTTCTAGAGGGTTGGCATAGACAAGGCCATTTATCATGGAGAGGGAGGATAAATACAGCTAAAATGATGGTGATACCGAAGTATTTGTTTCTGTTTCAGACGCTACCAATGGCTGTGCCTAACTCCTACTTAAGATCCCAACAAAGAATGATTAATTCATTCATCTGGTCATATAAGAGACCCAGGGTTTCCCAGAGCACTCTCTACTTGCGGAGAGAGGACGGTGGACTGGGCGCACCAGATATTATGAACTACTACAGAGCTGTTCATATGACTAGAGTGATCTCCTGGTCTCATGCTTGTCATTCGGCTCTATGGGTACAAATTGAAAGCTCGCTGCTCCAGACTGACTATATGAGAGATCTTGCTTGGTTGCCCAAAAATCAGAGGCCGATACTTGCTTACCAAAATAGCTATATCAAGGCCACATTGGATGTGTGGGATTACGTGATCACGCATTCTTCAGGAATTTCCTCTCCGATCTCACCCTTGACCCCATTATTGGGGAATCAGATTTTTTTTCAAGACGTGACTTTGGATCATACTAATGACAAGGAACATTTAAGTAGTATACCCGCGTACTTAGTGTTGGAATCAGGTGAAATCAAAGATAGATCAGTATTATGTGAGGAGTTGGGAACTCCTTTTCAGAACTGGTACGCGTACTTTCAAATACGTCACGCACTTTACAAAAGTACATATAGAAATATTGTGTCAAGACAACTGACGGCATTTGAACGACTGTGTATAAACCCAGATATTAAAAAAGCACATCTCTCAATATCCTACAAATTACTTAGAGGCTCCTTTCCAGACAAACGACCTGCTTTTGTAGAGAGATGGTCTTCGGAGCTATCAGAGACTATTAATGACGATGACTGGAAGCTTTGCTTCAAGATGACACACTCAGCTTCTCCATCTTTGTTTCTGTCCGAAATGAACTATAAAATCCTTGCACGTTGGTACCTGACACCTCACCGTCTTAGGTGCATTTTCCCCTCAGCTTCTTCTGCATGTTGGAGGCGGTGCGGTGGGACGGGTACTTTACTACACATATGGTGGGAATGCCCCCTTTTGACTGCGTACTGGACACAAATAGAACACACCATTTATAAGATCATAGGCCTACACGTAGTTCTTAGCCCCAAACTTATCTTACTGAATATCACACCGCCTATATTTTGCTCCTACCGCAAGAAACTACTTCAATTAATGCTTACATGCGCAAAGAGACTAATCCCAAGGCTTTGGAAGACACAAAAAATCCCCACTCACTCACAATGGATGGCTGACATTAAACACATCTTGGCTTTAGAAAAGCAACATTACTGCTACTTAGGCAAACAGGAATATTTTGCGGACTTACTCTTTATCTGGGAGCAAGGTCTAGTACAACTTGAATAAGTGGACCTGTTATAAAATAAGAACCTTCGATTCACCTTATATACTCTCCCCTTTTTCTTCTTTTCTCTCCCCCCCCCTTTTCTTCTCCTCTTCTCTTCTTTACTTTCTTTCTCTCTTCTTTTCAAATCTAGATTTAAAATTTTGGGCAATATATTAGGAAATTAGCTATTAGTTTAAACTTAATAAAAATAAAATTGTTTGGGACCATTTGAAATATTCATATAATTATACTGTTATTTTCTGATCATATTTTTGTCAATGACTATGGATGTTTTATTGTTATATATTGCAATTGAAACCCAATAAAAATTATTGAATAAAAAAAAAATAACTCTGGTATTGAGAGTCCACATAAAGGCTGCGTTAGGCTCCAAAAAAGGAGCGTAGAGCATTTTTAACGCAGCTTCAACTCTCGATACCAGAGTTGCTTACGGACGCGGCCAGCCTCAAAAACGTGCTCGTGCACGATTCCCCCATAGGAAACAATGGGGCTGTTTGAGCTGAAAAAAAAACAAACACCTGCAAAAAAGCCGCGTTCAGCTCCTAACGCAGCCCCATTGTTTGCTATGCGGTAACCCTTCCTACGTCTGCACTTAACACTCTAACATGTACCCCGAGTCTAAACACCCCTAACCTTACACTTATTAACCCCTAATCTGCCGCCCCCGCTATCGCTGACCCCTGCATATTATTATTAACCCCTAATCTGCCGCTCCGTAAACCGCCGCTACTTACATTATCCTTATGTACCCCTAATCTGCTGCCCTAACATCGCCGACCCCTATATTATATTTATTAACCCCTAATCTGCCCCCCACAACGTCGCCTCCACCTGCCTACACTTATTAACCCCTAATCTGCCGACCGGACCTGAGCGCTACTATAATAAAGTTATTAACCCCTAATCCGCCTCAATTACCCTATCATAAATAGTATTAACCCCTAATCTGCCCTCCCTAACATCGCCGACACCTAACTTCAAACATTAACCCCTAATCTGCCGACTGGAGCTCACCGCTATTCTAATAAATGTATTAACCCCTAAAGCTAAGTCTAACCCTAACACTAACACCCCCCTAACTTAAATATAATTTAAATCTAACGAAATTAATTAACTCTTATTAAATAAATTATTCCTATTTAAAGCTAAATACTTACCTGTAAAATAAACGTCATTTAAAGGAACCGTCATTCGTCGTTCAGTCGTCAGCCAGGATGGATGTTCCGCGGTGGAGGTCTTCAGGATGCTGCCGCTTCGCTCCGGATGGATGCCGCTTGGATGAAGACTTCAATCGGATGGAAGACCTCTTCTGCCCCGCTTGGATGAAGACTTCAGCCGGATCATGGACCTCTTCAGCCCCCCGCTTGGGCTTGGATCAGGACATCGGAGGAGCTCTTCTGGACGGATCGGTGTGATATCCGGTGAGGTGAAGACAAGGTAGGATGATCTTCAGGGGCTTAGTGTTAGGTTTATTTAAGGGGGGTTTGGGTTAGATTAGGGGTATGTGGGTGGTGAGTTGTAATGTTGGGGGGGCTTGGGCATTGTATTTTTTTTTTTACAGGCAAAAGAGCTGTATTTCTTGGGGCATGCCCCGCAAAGGGCCCTGTTCAGGGCTGGTAAGGTAAAAGAGCTTTGAACTTTAGTAATTTAGAATAGGGTAGGGCATTTTTTTATTTTGGGGGGCTTTGTTATTTTATTAGGGGGCTTAGAGTAGGTGTAATTAGTTTAAAATTGTTGTAATATTTTTCTTATGTTTGTAAATATTTTTTTATTTTTTGTAACTTAGTTCTTTTTTATTTTTTGTACTTTAGCAGGTTTATTTAATTGTATTTATTTGTAGCAATTGTATTTAATTAATTTATTGATAGTGTAGTGTTAGGTTAATTGTAGATAATTGTAGGTAGTTTATTTAATTAATTTATTGATAGTCTAGTGTTAGGTTTAATTGTAACTTAGGTTAGGATTTCTTTTACAGGTAAATTTGTAATTATTTTAACTATTTTAGCTATTAAATAGTTCTTAACTATTTAATAGCTATTGTACCTGGTTAAAATAAATACAAAGTTGCCTGTAAAATAAATATAAATCCTAAAATAGCTATAATATAATTATAATTTATATTGTAGCTATATTAGGATTTATTTTACAGGTAAGTATTTAGCTTTATATAGGAATAATTTATTTAATAAGAGTTAATTAATTTCGTTAGATTTAAATTATATTTAACTTAGGGGGGTGTTAGTGTTAGGGTTAGACTTAGCTTTAGGGGTTAATACATTTATTAGAATAGCGGTGAGCTCCGGTCGGCAGATTAGGGGTTAATAATTGAAGTTAGGTGTCGGCCATGTTCGGGAGGGCAGATTAGGGGTTAATACTATTTATTATAGGGTTAGTGATGCGGATTAGGGGTTAATAACTTTATTATAGTAGCGCTCAGGTCTGGTCGGCAGATTAGGGGTTAATAAGTGTAGGCAGGTGGAGGCGACGTTGAGGGGGGCAGATTAGGGGTTAATAAATATAATATAGGGGTCGGCGGTGTTAGGGCAGCAGATTAGGGGTACATAAGGATAACGTAGGTGGCGGCGCTTTGCGGTCGGCAGATTAGGGGTTAATAAGTGTAGGTAGGTGGAGGCGACGTTGTGGGGGGCAGGTTAGGGGTTAATAAATATAATACAGGGGTCGGCGGTGTTAGGGGCAGCAGATTAGGGGTACATAAGGATAACGTAGGTGGCGGTCGGCAGATTAGGGGTTAAAAAAAAATATTCGAGTGTCGGCGATGTGGGGGGACCTCGGTTTAGGGGTACATAGGTAGTTTATGGGTGTTAGTGTACTTTAGAGTACAGTAGTTAAGAGCTTTATAAACCGGCGTTAGCCCAGAAAGCTCTTAACTACTGACTTTTTTCCTGCGGCTGGAGTTTTGTCGTTAGATGTCTAACGCTCACTTCAGAAACGACTCTAAATACCGGAGTTAGAAAGATCCCATTGAAAAGATAGGATACGCAATTGACGTAAGGGGATCTGCGGTATGGAAAAGTCACGGCTGAAAAGTGAGCGTTAGACCCTATTTTGAGTGACTCCAAATACCGGCGGTAGCCTAAAACCAGCGTTAGGAGCCTCTAACGCTGGTTTTCACGGCTAACACCAAACTCCAAATCTAGGTCTAAATTACAGAAAATAATAAACAAATTACAATATTTTAACCTAATCTAATCCCCCTAACAAAATAAAAAAGCCCCCCCAAAATAAAAAAAGTACTACCCTACACTAAATTACAAATAGACCTTAAAAGGGCCTTTTGCGGAGCATTGCCCCAAAGTAATCAGCTCTTTTACCTGTAAAAAAAGTACAAATCCACCCCAACATTAAAACCGACCACGCACCAATCCTACTCTAAAACCCACCCAATACCCCCTTAAAAAAACCTAACACCTAACCAGCCAATAGGATTGAGCTGGCATTCTAGTGGCTGGTTGGAACAGCCAATGGAATGCCAGCTCAATCCTATTGGCTGATTGGATCAGCCAATAGGATTGAAGTTCAATCCTATTGGCTGATTGCATCAGCCAATAGTATTTTTTCTACCTTAATTCCGATTGGCTGATAGAATTCTATAAGCCAATTGGAATTGAAGGGACGCCATCTTGGATGACGTCACTTAAAGGAACCGTCATTTAGTAAGAAGACTTCGATGGAAGAGGATGCTACGCGCCGGATGTTTTCAAGACATCTTGTGGCGGTTTAAGGGTTAATATATTTATTATAGTGGTGGCTATGTCCGGTTCGGCAGATTAGTGGTTAAAAAAATTATTATAGTGTTTTGCGATGTGGGAGGGCCTCAGTTTAGGGGTTAATATGTAGTTTATGGGTGTTAGTGTACTTTTTAGCACTTTAGTTAAGAGTTTTATGCTACGGCGTTTTAGTGTAAAACTCTTAACTACTGACTTTTAAATGCGGTACCAGTCTTGACAGGAGAGGGTCTACCGATCACTTTTTGTTAGACTCGTAATACCGGCGCTATGCAAGTCCCATTGAAAAAATATGATACACAATTGACGTAAGTGGATTTGCGGTATTTCCAAGTCTGGTCAAAAAAGTGAGCGTTACACCTGTACCTTCAAGACTCGTAATACCAGCGAGCTTTAAAAAGCAGCGTTGGGACCAGCCAATGCTGCTTTTTAAGCCTAACGTACAACTCGTAATCTAGCCGATTGTATGCAGCGCTTAACACAGGGCCATTTATTAGGTGAATATTAATATTTCAAAACATCATCTGTTGGACAATAAAATCCATTGCTCATGCACAACAAGCAGAACAAAACAGGTTAATTGACAAAATAATAATAAAAAATAATAATCCTTCTGTCTATAAGTAATCAGTAGAAGTACTATCATTACAAATATAGGGGCCTAGTTATCAAGACGTCAACCTCAAATACGCTGGAATTCCGCAGCGTATTTGTGGCGAGGCTGATACGCCTTAGTTATCAAAGGCTCGAGACCGGCAAAAGTAGAATTTTGTGACGTAAGCATCGATCCGCCGGACTCAGTCCGACACAGATCGATTCTTACGTCACTCCAGATGTTCCGCACACAAGTGCGGCACATTCTCACTACTTTTGCTAGTTATCAAAAAACTAGCAGGTACGCTCGGCACTTTTACGGCCCAGCGTACCTGGTTTTCAATCCGCCACCCCTGGAGGCGGCGGATCCCATAGGAATCAATGGGAGTCTGACCATAGCGAAAGTACAAGTTCGCTGCTGACAGACATCCCATTGATTTCTATGGGAACTGTCTACACCTAACACCCTAACATGTACCCCACTAATCTGTCCCCCCTACACCGCCGCAACTAAATAAATGTATTACCCCCTAAACCGCCGCTCCCGGAGCCCACCGCAACTATAATAAATGTATTAACCCCTAATCCGCCGCTCCCTGAACCCGCCGCAACCTATATTAAATGTATTAACCCCTATCCTGCCCCCCCTACACCGTCGCCACCTATAATAAATTTATTAACCCCTAATCTGCCCCCCTACACCGTCGCCACCTATAATAAATTTATTAACCCCTATCCTGCCCCCCACTACGCCCCCGCCATTGTAATAAAATTATTAACCCCTAAACCTAAGTCTAACCCTAACCCTTACGCCCCCCTAACTTAAATATTAATTAAATAAATCTAAATAAATTAACTCTTATTAACTGAATGAATCCTATTTAAAACTAAATACTTACCTTTAAAATAAACCCTAATATAGCTACAATATAAATAATAATTATATTGTAGCTATCTTAGGATTTATTTTTATTTTACAGGTACCTTTCAATTTATTTTAACTAGGTACAATAGCTATTAAATAGTTATTAACTATTTAATAGCTTACCTAGCTAAAATAAACTGAAATTTACCTGTAAAATAAATCCTAACCTAAGTTACAATTAAACCTAACACTACACTATCATTACATTAATTAAATAAACTACCTACAAATAACTACAATTAAATACAATTACATAAACTAACTAAAGTACAAAAAATAAAAAAAGCTAAGTTACAAAAAATAAAAAAAATAAGTTACAAACATGTTAAAAATATTACAACAATTTTAAGTTACTTACACCTAATCTAAGCCCCCTAATAAAATAACAAACCCCCCCAAAATAAAAAAATGCCCTACCCTATTCTAAATTAAATAAAGTTCAAAGCTCTTTTACCTTACCAGCCCTTAAAAGGGCCATTTGTGGGGGCATGCCCCAAAGAAAACAGCTCTTTTGCCTGTAAAAGAAAAATACAACCCCCCCCATCCAAGATGGCGTCCCCTCAATTCCGATTGGCTGATTGGATTCTATCAGCCAATCGGAATTAAGGTAGGAAAATTCTGATTGGCTGATGGAATCAGCCAATCAGATTCAAGTTCAATCCGATTGGCTGATCCAATCAGCCAATCAGATTGAGCTTGCATTCTATTGGCTGATCGGAACAGCCAATAGAATGCGAGCTCAATCTGATTGGCTGATTCCATCAGCCAATCAGATTTTTCCTACCTTAATTCCGATTGGCTGATAGAATCCTATCAGCCAATCGGAATTGAGGGGACGCCATCTTGGATGACGTCCCTTAAAGGAGCCTTCATTCGTCGTAGTCGGTGAAGAAGGAGGTTCCGCGTCGGCGGAAGGAAGATTCAAGACCCGGCTTGGAAGATGACTTCACCCGGATAGAAGACCTCTTCAGCGCCTCTTTGAAGATGACATCGGCCGGATCGAAGAATTTTCTTCAGCGCCGCCTGGATGATGACTTCATCGGATGGAAGATTTCTTCAGCGCCGCTTGGAGGATTAACTTCTTCCGCTCCGGATGTCCACTTCGGTTCCATCGGTGGCTCGGCTGAGTGAAGACGACTAAAGGTAGGATGATCTTCAGGGGATTAGTGTTAGGTTTTTGTAAGGGGGGTTTGGGTTAGATTAGGGGTATGTGGGTGGTGGGTTTTAATGTTGGGGGGGGGGGTTGTATTTTTCTTTTACAGGCAAAAGAGCTGTTTTCTTTGGGGCATGCCCCCACAAATGGCCCTTTTAAGGGCTGGTAAGGTAAAAGAGCTTTGAACTTTATTTAATTTAGAATAGGGTAGGGCATTTTTTTATTTTGGGGGGTTTGTTATTTTATTAGGGGGCTTAGATTAGGTGTAAGTAGCTTAAAATTGTTGTAATATTTTTAACATGTTTGTAACTTATTTTTTTATTTTTTGTAACTTAGCTTTTTTTATTTTTTGTACTTTAGTTAGTTTATGTAATTGTATTTAATTGTAGTTATTTGTAGGTAGTTTATTTAATTAATTTAATGATAGTGTAGTATTAGGTTTAATTGTAACTTAGGTTAGGATTTATTTTACAGGTAATTTTGTATTTCTTTTAGCTAGGTAGTTATTAATTAGTTAATAACTATTTAATAACTATTCTAACTAGCTAAAATAAATACAAAGTTACCTGTAAAATAAATATAAATCCTAAGATAGCTACAATATAATTATTAATTATATTGTAGCTATCTTAGTGTTTATTTTACAGGTAAGTATTTATTTTTAAATAGGAATAATTTATTAAAGTATAGTGTAGTGTTAGGTGTAATTGTAACTTAGGTTAGGATTTATTTTACAGGTAAATTTCAGTTTATTTTAGCTAGGTAAGCTATTAAATAGTTAATAACTATTTAATAGCTATTGTACCTAGTTAAAATAAATTGAAAGTTACCTGTAAAATAAAAATAAATCCTAAGATAGCTAGAATATAATTATTATTTATATTGTAGCTATATTAGGGTTTATTTTATAGGTAAGTATTTAGTTTTAAATAGGATTAACTTA